>NW_024064915.1:658865-690890 GCF_009727055.1 Benincasa hispida | reverse complement strand
CATGGATCTTTTAGCTTATTGAATTTATTTCTAAAACGAAATAAGCAATTCATATATTTAATACAAACTCTATTGAATCAAACTTCAATAACAACTTTATTGATTTGCAAAATGAGTTTATCGTTTACAAACCACGAGTTTTTAGGACATAAAACCCAACATCAAATTTCATCATTCATTGCTTCTATCCACTTTCTTGCATTTGCACAACTTACTGCTTCTTCAAAGTTAGAAGGTTCTAAATCAGTATCCTGTTCTGAGGCATTTAGAGCTAGATTGATATAGTCATCATACCTTGAAGGTGGTACAATAGTTCTCCTTTGTCTGTCTTTATTTAAGGTATAATTCCTTAGATCGGGTCCCTCTTGCTCAGTGTCAGAGGTTGTCTCTTCTTCTTCTTCATATCGAGACACTTGGCCACTGGTATCACTAGAAATTGAGCTTAAGAGAACTGAAGTAGGCATAAGTGAGTGCTCCACCTCAATTGTATTTGTCTGCTCTTAAGGTGTTTGTTCATGTGTTAGTTTTTCCGCATAAAACTTTTAGTCTCCCTAAAGATAAAATCTCTGCTAGTTACACATTTTCTTCTTAGTAGATGCCATAGTATGAAGCCTTTCACTCCTTTAGTGAACCTCAAAAGCATGCATTTGACAGCTCAGCCATTCAGCTTCCCTTTGCTCTGATGTAAAAAACCAATACACCCAAAAACCCTCAGATTACTCAGATTAGGTGGGTGATTGGTCAATTTTTCTTCGGGGGTAAGTAGATCTAGAGAAGCATGAGGGCATTTATTTAGTGTGTAAACTGTATAGAGGGCTGCTTCAGCCCAAAATTTCTTTGGTAGGATAGCAGCAGATAAGAGACTCCTAACCCTTTCAAGTATAATTCTGTTCAACATCTCTATTACCCCGTTTTGGTGTACATTGGTCGGTCGATGTCGATTTTGGGAGAAAATCGGCATCGAAAATCGACCAAAAAAGAGTGTGAAAATCGTTCGTACATCGGTTGGGTCGGTCGGTTGGTTTGATTGGTTTGGTCTTTTTTTTTTTTTTTTTTTTTTTGTTTGTTAAAGAGGAGCCAAAGTGAATGAAAAGGAAAGATGAAATTGATAATGTGTTATTGTTAGGTTAATAAAATTAGCAACCTTTTTAATTTTAAATTAATCATTTTTTATGAAAAATTTTAAATAAATCATGTAATGATTTAAAAATAAGGCAACATAAAAATAATAATAAATCAATACTAAAATAGTAGGCTTAGGCTTGGGTTGGTGGTAATGGGCTTGCTTTTATACTTATTTTTAAAAAAGAAATTAAAAAACCATATATATATATATACACACACACACATCGGTTGGTCGGTCGGTTTTCAAATTTTCTTCAGGAAAACTGAAAAACCAACCAACCAACCCCTAGCCCTAACTGACTGACCTTAATTCGATCAGTTTTGATCGGTTGGATCGATTTTTGGTGCTTTTATGTACACCCCTACCATTTTGTTGAGGTGTGAACCTCATTGTTTTGTGTCTACCTGTTCGTTGTTGTCTACAAAAAAACATTAAATTCTTATGCACAAAATTCAAGTCCATTATCCGTTCTAAGATATTTAACTTGACAGCTAGTTTGTTTTTCAACCATAGTCTTCCATTTCTAGAATTTCTCAAATACCATATCTTTAGTTTTAAGAAAGTATATCCAGCATCTCCTAGAGAAGTCATCAACAAAAGTAGGAAATACCTGGCACCACTTAAGGATTGGAATAGTGAGGGGCCCCATAAGTCTGAATACACATAGTCAAGGATTGCTTTAGTTGTGCGTTTAGCCTTGGTAAAACTCTACCTTGCTGCCTTCCCTATTACACAATGTTTATAGAAGTATAGGCCTTGATGAACCCCTTTAGGTAGGATCCCTTGTTTGGCTAGAGCTTGAAGGCCTTTTACACTGATATGTGAAAGTCTCTTGTGCCAAAGTTCTCCTTCTATAGGTTCCTTGGATGTTACAACTAGAGCTGATTGCATCTTTTGAACTCCTCTAAAAATTGGCTTAGTGTCCTTTAAAACTTCACAATAGCCTCATTTTCCTTTGTATTCATAGCCAATTGAGTCAAGTATGCCTAAAGAGATCAAATTTCTTTTTAACTTGGGCACATGTCTGACATTTCTTAGTAGCTTTACTGACCCATCTTCTAATTTTAGTGAAACTAAGCCAATGCCAACTACTGGACATGAGTGATTGTTACCCATGTACAAAGAGCCTCCTTCCATTTCTTT
This sequence comes from Benincasa hispida, assembly GCF_009727055.1. Classification (NCBI taxonomy): domain Eukaryota; kingdom Viridiplantae; phylum Streptophyta; class Magnoliopsida; order Cucurbitales; family Cucurbitaceae; genus Benincasa; species Benincasa hispida. The sequence goes on along the minus strand of NW_024064915.1, from coordinate 688,621 downwards.
ATAAGTGTTGAACCAGTCCTTATTAAGGGTCATATGAAAAGAACACTGAATCTAGAACTCAGTCAAGGCCCTTAGCTGGTTCTTCATATTCTAACTTTTGATTTGAGGTAGCTAGAGCATCTAAGTAGAAGAAAGAATCTTGCCCTATTGAGGCTTCCCCAGACTGTACAGATTGATTTTTTTGGTTTTGATTCTTATTTTTCTGTTCATTCATCCATTTTAAGGTTATGAAATCTTTGATTAGATGCCTAATCATTTTGCAATAATTGCATCTAATCTTTGACTTCTCTTTGTCTTCTTCTATGTTGGCTTGTTTACCCTTCTCTTTACTGTGATGCTTTGATTTTCCTTTCACGAGTAATCCCTCTGCACTAGGTTTCTCTTCTTTATTTGTTATCAATTCCATCTATTTAATTCTAAGAGTTGAAATGATAATATTTATGGTGACTGAATCTCTCTCACGCCTTGGATTTTAAATTCAGTTGTAACCTTTTTAAATTCATCGAGATTCTCTGTCAAGGTTTTAGATAGATTAATCTTAAATGTAAAGAACCTTTTCCTCAAGAAGAGTTTGTTAGGCAGATCTTTTGTTTTATAGCTCATTTAACTTTGTCCACATTTTAAATGTTGTATCTTGTTCAATTTCTTATCTAAGCAAACTGTCTGGGAGGTTCAGGACAAGAGTTTCATGTGCAATAAACTCCATGTTTTCCCTTTCATCATCTATTACATAAGTAAAGAGTTAAGAAGAATCCTCAAGAGTTTTATGAGCCTTTTGTTGCCCTAGTACAACTCTGATTTTAACCTTCCATAGACTGAAATCTCCTTTCCCATCGAATTTCTCTATAGCATACCTTGCAACAACCATCTTCTACCTTTTTTATTGTTCACAATGCTCCAAGATTAGCTTTTTTAAATTCTTTGACTAATCTTTCTTATTCTTGCAGGCTCTGGCACTGAGGCCCAAACCAGGATGAAGAAAACCACGGGCTTACCTTTCAGCTGAAGAAAACGAGTGGCAATGAAATGCCCCGTGAAAGTAACCCTTTCCTTACACATTTATGGTCAAGATTTTTCTAACCCACTAACTCTCTATCAGATTGCAATCGATCCCATTCCCATTTTTATTCATTTTCAGTTTAGAGAGAAAACGAAATAGGGAAGAAAAGTGGAAGAACTATGGTCAATTTCTGAAAAAGAAAAGGAAGAAGACGATGATCGAGTTGTGCATGAAAAGTAAAAGAAGAAGAAGAAGAAAGAACACCAAGGATTAACATGGTTTGGCAACCAGAGGCTTACATCCATGAAGGAGCTGAGATCTTTATTTCTTGCAGAGATCTGAAGCAAATTACAGATAAGTTACTTCGTTTTCTTTTTAATATATTGTTCTTCTCACATCAAAGCTTATAACTGGTATCCTTTATATCTATAGGATTTACAAAAGTTGTTACAATTGCCTGTAAAAGGTTAATTTCACACAGTTGACGTTCATTTCTCAACAGTTCTTTCTTCTCAATTGAAGGCAAGAAAATCTTTATAAAAAGTGTGGGGCAGACAATTCCTACTTAAGGCATGAATGTTTTCAAGGTTCCTAAGCATTTTTTATCAAATATTACCAAGATGTTTGCCAGATTTTGGTGGGAATCCTTAGAAGATAAAATCCATTAGCTCAAGTGGGAAACTCTATGTCTTCCTAAAATTTAGGGAAGTCTCAAATTCAGAGACCTAGAGGGTTTTAACCTTACCAATGTGGTGAAATGAGTATGAAGGATCTTTTTGTACTCGAAAAGTTTGGTGGCTAAGGCCTTGAAACGAATTTACTTCCTCAATTGCTCTATCTCGGAGGTTGAGTTGGGTTTGAATCCATCCTATTGTAGAGAAGTCTGATTTGGGGTGGTTCCTTCTTGAAAGATATAGGGTGCTCAATGGCTATTTTATTAGAACATTCGTGAATCCTTGGTTCCTTGAGGAGAAAATCTTCTAGCCTTTTTGTTTAAATCCCAACTTTAAAGACTCTTTAGTTGCTTATTTTATTCTTCCTAGTGGCGTGTGAAATTATGCCCTTCTTAATGAAGCTATCCTAAGTGAAGATATGGAGATTATTATAAGAATGCCTATTAATTAGCGTCTGGGAGAGGAAATCTTATGAGTAAGGGGATGGACCGTGTACCTTCTTGTTTTGTTTGCAATCAAGAGTTTAAAGTTGTTAACCATATGTTATTCGCTTGTTGTCGTACGAAACTCATATGGAAATCTTTCCTCAATAACCAGTTCCTAGAAAATGATTTCAATAACAACTTTATTGACAAGTGGATTGCTTTAAATAATTAGAGTTCTAAAAAGGATCTTAACCTTGTGGTCATTGCTTGTTGAGCGATTTGGAGTGGCAAATATGCGATCAATCAAGAAAATTCTAATTCCTCTCTTAAACTTGAGGTGCAACTAGATTTTGAAGTATAAAGATGAGTTTGCCATAACTTGGGCAAGAAGAACTATGACTTTGAAAGGTCTTGTTAGGAAGCCTTGCTATTGCATTCTACATTGGCTTTTCTCCTCACATTGGTTGGTTTTAAGTTAATGTTGATACTGCTTGGGAGATTTTTTCTTTTGAATTAAGGATTAGAGTTGTTATTCGAGACTTGTGCGGCTTAGTAGTAGCTGTTCTGTGACTCACCTTGACGTTGTTATCCTGCTTTACTAGCAGAAATTCTCGTTGTTCTTGAAGGTGTTCGTTTAGCCAGATCTTTCAATCATCATATTAAGTTGGTTGTTGAGTCTGATTGTCTACAAACTATCAATTTACTTTTGAGGAAAGTAGAGTGGATGAGAGAGATTAATTATTGGTTGGAGGAAATTTGGGCCCTCTCAAAGTGATTGGAGAGTGTGGTTTTTGTGCATGTTAACCATGGATGCAATGTGCTAGTTGCTTTTATTGCTAAAAATGTTTAGAGGAGTAGTCTTTTTGGCGTGTGGCTGGAAGAAGATCCTAATTCTATCTTAAGCTTTGCTAAACATTTCACAAATTTTTCCTATTGTTATAAGTTGTTATTATGTTGAGTATATGACATATTTTTTATGTGGCAATAAATTTGTGTGACTCGATTAATTATATCATGTTTTAAGTCAAGTAAAAAAAAAAAAAGTTAAAAAGAGAAAGAAGAGATGTCTTTTGGTTTGTTAACAAACCAAAAAATTTAGTGAGATAATTTGGAATGTTTACACCAAATTATACATATGAAATTCAAAAATATAAAATCAAATTGAAAATGAATCAAACTAAATTGAAATCATAAAAATTCATAAGAACTAAATTAAATCTAAACTCAATCCATAAACATTAAATTAAAGAAAAAAAAAACTAAAAGACTATTATTCATATTTTGTCATTGTCCAATAATTTCTAAAACTAATAAAGGGTTAATAAGCATGGTGTAAACATTCATTTGAATTGTTGACCGCTGACTTTTTCCCCCAAATAAAACATATATGTAAATTCCCTCCATTTTCTCCAACCACCTTCTTTCAAAGAAATTATATTAAATTTCACTTTCTTTACTTGGGTTTTATAAAGCAAAACTATATATTATAAACGTCACATATATGGCTTGATGTAGATGCTAAGAAGTTCACAATTTAACATTTTAATTTTTATTTAACAAGCACAGAAACAACCTTTTACAAATATATATATAACCTTTTACAAATATATATATATATATATATATTTAGTTTTTAAAAGAATTTTGAAACATTATGAAAAAGTAGATAAAATAACAAATAAATTCATTGGTGGGAATAGTATAAACTTAATTTTAAAAAACAAAAAAAAATAAAGCCCCGTTTAATAACCATTTCATTTTTTGTTTTTGGGTTTCGAAAATTAAGCTTATTTCCTCTTATTTTCTTATGATGATTGATGATTTGTATTTTTCTTAAATACAAGAGTTGAACTTTTAATCAAATTTTAAAAATAAAAACAAGTGGAAGAACTACTTTTCTTAGTTTTCAGAATTTTACCCAGTTTTAAAAAATATAAGAAAAAATAGTTAACAAAGCAACAAATTTAGAGGTGAAAGAGATGTTTATAGCCTTAATTTTCAAAAACTAAAAATACAAAATCAAATGACTACCAAATAGAGTCTAAATAAATATAAAAGAAAGACTTAAATCTTCTGTAACACATTTAAAACCACTGAAACTATGACATATATATATTTTTTATTACTATTGTTGAATGCGTTGTTATCAAAATTATGTTTTCAAATCACTAATCAAACACATATTTGATGCATGTTTGAGAGATATATTAAAATAATTAAAATTATTTTTCGTCGGATTTAAAATCTCTTTAAAACAATTTTTTAGTCACTAAAATGAATTTAATGTTTAATTTATACTTTTAAACACATTTTTCATACTTTTAAAATCGATTTTGAATGAATAAAAATATTTTTGAGTGATTTTGAAAATGACAAAAATGATTTTAACCATTTTAGAATCACTTCCAAACTTGTTGCTATTGCAGCTTTGAATCCCTATTGTCGTATATTGACACACTAAAAAAGTATTATTAACAACAAAAGATAAATTTATAACAAATAGTTATTGAAAAGTTAACGATGAAAACAATAACAATTTTTTATGTGTCATTGCGAACACAACTCAATAATTAAGATTCTGTTTAATGACCATTTTGATTTTTGTTTTTGAAATTTATAATTGTTTTATATCTACTTATCTTGTTATAGTTTTACTTTTCTAATAGAATCATTTTTTTTAATAAAAAAGAAAACAAAAACAATTTTTTTAAAGCCATTCATTTACGTTTCGTTTGGTAACCATTTTGTTTTTGCTTTTGTTTTGTTTTTAAAAATTAAGCCTATGAACACTACTTCTATCTCCAAATTTCTTCCTTTGTTATTTACTTTTCAGCAATAGTTTAAAAAATCAAGCCAAAATTTGAGAAATAAGAAAAATAGCTTTAAAAAAGTTGTTATTGTTTTAGAATTTGGCCAAAAATTCAATTATTGTACTTAAAAAATGTAAATCATTGTTAGAAAGGTGGATGAAATAAACTTAATTTTCAAGAAAAAAATAAAAAATAAAAAATAAAAACCAAATGATTATAAAACGAAACCTAATTTTCAAAATTTAGTTTATTTTTAAAAATATTAATAGAAATCCAACCATATAATAAAATTATTCAGATGTAGAATAGAGTTTATATCAAATAATTATCAAATAAAGATTAAAAAAATGTTATCAATTTATTAAAGGTCTGACGTGAAAATCTCCACTGCAAAAGTGAAATTTGTGAAGGGCCCAAATGAAAAGATGTGAATAATTATTTCCTTCTTTCTTTTTTCCTTTTATATATATTATATATATATTTGGAGATTATGAATAGTTTTTTCTTTTTTCTTTTTGTTGCAGAAAAAACGTATTTTGATAATTTTAAATATTAAATGCAGCTAACGGCGCAGTTGGTGTAGTTTATTATTAGTTTGCATTTGGGAAGAAAAAAAGAAACAGACTTGTTCAAATGAAGACACCCCACATGGGTGGAATTTGAGCTCAATCTCCGGTTCAACCGAATCCAAAGCGAACCAACCGGGTTCGATAAAAACCGGCCAACTTTGAGTGATCCAATCAAAATACGACACGTCTCCATTTCGCACTGTAAAGTAATCACTCGTACAATTTTTTCCCTCTCTCTCTCTCTCTTCTCCTCCTCTTCTTCTCCTCCCACCAAAAAGCAGGCCATAGCAGAGAGATTTTAGAGAGAGAAAATAGAAACCCTTGATTTTTCAATGTCCAAACCCCTCATTTCCTCCTCCCCCTACTCCGATTAACCCTCTCTCAGCTCGACGGCAATCTCACCGGTAAGGATTTTTCTTTTTTCCTTTTCAGATTTGCTTCTGTAACTGCCGGCTTTCGCTTCTGGCCGCCGGATATTTCGCGCCGACTACTTCAGCTCCTTCTTTCTCCTTCTTTCCTTTTTGTTATTTCTTTGATCTGATGCGCTGTTCGCTTTCTGGAGTGGCTTATGTTGTTTTTAGTTTGTTTTGTAGGATCTCCCGTTAAGCTGAGAGAGTTGAGCGGTTCGAGAAACACAAAGTTCATAGGATTAACGAAAAGAAAAATAGAGATGTATGTGGTTCCTCCACCGCAGCGATCGGATCCGCTTTCTGGATCCTCTAGCGGTTCTACTGATTTACGAGTCTACCAAGCTTGGAAAGGAAGCAATGTGAGTCCTAATTTTCATCTCTCTTTCTTTTTTGCTTTACATTACTCCTTCATTTCTTGTTTTGTTTTTTTTCTTTTTGTGCTTTGTGTTTGCTTAAATCCGCTTCTTGTTGTCGTCTTCATGTTAGCATTTTTTTTCTGGTTTCTCTCAAATCTTGTCTATACCATGAAGAATCTGCTATAGAGAAATTCAGAGGGATGTCTAAACACTGTGCAGCTTTTGCCTTAACATTTATAAGCTTTACAGAACCACACCAGTATACTAAGTTAATGGATTCGTTTTGTATATGATCGATAGTAGTACAATTAACAAGATTAAGTCTAACTGCAAAACAAGGAGGTTTAGAAAACAAAAATCTAGCTTCAAACAGAAGATAGTTCAGAAACAAATATCCAGCCTGTAAAGGCTTCTCAATTGTGCAACTACTTTCCTTTGGAGGTTTTCTTCCTCGCTAATGACATATTTCTTGTGGTTACATATGTGTAAGAAAATAAGCTGGCTATCAGCTCAGCTCATTTGTTATAATATCTTAATATATATGTAAGAACATAAGCTGACTATCAGCTCATTTGTTATAATATCTTAATATTTGTGGTGAAATGGTAAAGATGACCTAGTACATGCATTAATTTTTTTTTTTTTTTTTTTTTTTTTTTTTTTTTTTTTCTTACAATCTTGAAAATATGGATAGTTTGATAAAGTCGCAACCTGTAATGTCCCATGGTCTGTTGTCACAATTTACAAGCATTGTTTCCCCAATTCCATAACTTGCATTCATTATCTTCACCACGAAGCAGGTACTATCCACAATAGATTAGTGATCTGCTGTACGCTCATTGGCTATGGATGTACTTTCATCTTCTTTGTCATTTTAACCATCAGCATGGGTCATAATAGGAACTGCATTTGTACTCTTGGGAGTTGTTTAATAGTCTGTTTCTGTCTCTCGTTTTGTAGATTTTCTTCCTCCAAGGAAGGTTCATTTTTGGACCAGATGTTAGGTCATTGGCGCTGACAATATTTCTTATTGTTGCTCCTGTTTCCATTTTCTGTGTATTTGTTGCCAAGAAGCTGATGGATGACTTTTCTGGTGATTGGGGAATATCGATAATGGTTGTTGCTGTTGCATTTACAGTCTTTGTGAGTTCCATCCTTCTAACTTCATACAGAAATTAAGCGCTATGTTCCTCCATAATATTCTTTCAGTCCAACTTGCATGTTGTTTCCCTGTGGATTTTATTTTGGAATGCTTTTTGTGCAACATAAATTTGTTAGCTTAACTAATGGCTTTCTACAAGTTGTGATACCATCTGTCTCCATCTTATTGAGAACTTTACACTTATTTGATAGTATATCTCAATTGGCTTAGACAAAGAAAACATAGTTCTTCCAATTCAAATAATTTTTTGATGCCTTAAATTCTCCAAGAAATCCTTCAATCCCTACATATCAGACAAGCATATTTTGGTTGATGGTAGTTCTCAAGGTCAAGCTTGAATGGACTGTTCAAACAAACTTTAGCCGACTTGCTTGTCACGTTATTGTAACAGGATGATCATCTGTTGGCTGTTGTTCTAGTGAATTTTTTCTATCTGCTGACTTAGGAGAGGGTAGTAAACTGGATTATAAGAGTGACTTATAACTCTCCTACAAGTTTGGACACTTGAGTAAGGGCGTCCCTATATAAAAAAAATGTAACTTAAGGATTATTTATACCTGGAAATTTGATGAATTAGAAGTGTATAGCATGTACGATACTAGATAGATGCTTTTTAGCCACTGAGGATTAATGGTTGAGTCATTATCTCAGTTTTATGGTAATCGTCACATTGACCATTATGAACATGGGAGTGTTGGACATTTTCAACATACAATAGTAACCACAATTATTTGTTCTACTGTTGTTGGTATTTGCTCTGCTCTTGATGCGTTGTTTCTTGAGCTGTTGAGATTATAATTATATGCTTTATTCTAGATTTTAGTCCTCTTGTTGCTTACCTCGGGAAGAGATCCTGGAATAATTCCTCGGAATGCACACCCACCTGAACCTGAAGCCTATGAAGGTAGTGTTGATACTGGATCTGCACAAACTCCTCAATTACGATTGCCTCGTATCAAGGAAGTAGAGGTCAATGGTATCACTGTTAAGATCAAGTATTGTGACACATGCATGCTTTATAGACCTCCTCGCTGCTCACACTGTTCAATCTGCAATAACTGCGTGGAAAGATTTGATCATCATTGTCCTTGGGTCGGGCAGTGTATTGGTCTGGTAAGTGTTCATTTCTTTAAAACCTTATATTCAGGTTCATCTTGTCAATATCTTGTCAATATTTCTATTTTTGAGTTTTTCTTAGTCTCTAACTTGGAGTTCGTGGGTCTTGTTTTTCTTCTTCTTGAACTCTTTCTGCTTATTGATGTGTTTTAACTAATATTTGATGCAGAGAAACTATAGGTTCTTCTTCATGTTCGTCTTCTCAACAACCCTTCTTTGCATATACGTGTTTTCATTCTGCTGGGTATACATCAGGAGGATTATGTCAGCAGAGGAAACATCCATATGGAAAGCGATGATCAAGACTCCTGCCTCCATTGTGCTAATTGTTTACACTTTCATCTCAATGTGGTTCGTTGGTGGCCTTACTGCCTTCCATTTATATCTCATCAGTACAAACCAGGTGAGCATCATCCACAACTTCTAAACAAAATTTATTAGAACTCACGAAAACGATCACATTCTCATTCTTGATCAATTTGAGCTGGCTTAATTTGCAGACTACCTATGAGAATTTTAGATATCGTTATGATCGAAGAGCCAACCCATATAACAAAGGAGTGTTGGACAACTTCAAGGAGATCTTTTGCTCCAGCATTCCTGCATCCAAGAACAACTTCAGAGCGACCGTGCCTAAAGAGCCTGTTCTACCTCCGACTCGACTCGGAACCAGTGGTTTTATGAGTCCAAATGTAGGAAAAGGGGTAGAGGACATTGAAATGGGAAGGAAAACAGTATGGGGAGACATGAATTCTGGAGCAGATCCGTTTGATGGACAACCTCAGATCAGCGAGCGGTTGAACATAAAAGAAGGTGAACTTGGCGAAGTATCTCCAGATATTAGAGTTGCTGTTGAAGAAGGTAACGAACGTGGTGGATTACATCCTCGGCGATCCAGTTGGGGAAGGAAAAGCGGAAGCTGGGACATGTCGCCTGAAGTTGTTGCCTTGGCAGCAAGAGGTGGCGAAAATCGTGTCGGAGGGAGCAGCAGCAGCGGCAACTTGACGGCTGACAACCGAGAAACACGTGATCATTAATAAACTTGGAAACAGATTTAGATGTTAAATGAAAAAGGAAAAAAAAAAAAAATTGATTGAAGAAAAACGAATTTTAGAGTCTAATTTTATGGGTTTGAAGTGGGATATGTTGAGGTTTAAGGGTTTGTGATTCAGCTTCCACATTAAAGTTTATATGTGCAAAATACGAAAGGGAAGTTGAGAGAGAGGGGGACTTAATGATTTGGCAGATGTAAATGTTGATTTGGATGTGTGTTATACTGTACGAGTGAGTTTTTTCTTCTCCAGTTTCTTATTTTTCTACTTCATTTGTGGAATCAGTTAGCCAATTGTAATGCATTTGTGAATTTAGTGTGCTTAAATATTAAATTAGCCGCTTCTCTTCATTCTCAGTTCCAATTTATCCACAACTTTTATCTCACTTGTTAACTAAGCGTCCGTTTAAATATTTTTTTTTTAAAAAAATTATTTTTATTTAAACACTTTTGATTAAAATTGTATAAATTATACTAAACGGTTGTCAAATGCTTTAATTCTTTTAAAAATTATTTATTTTTTAAACTAAACACTTCAAAATGTATTCCAAACACCTTTAAATGAGCTAGTAGCCAAACAACAATGGTTGATAACTTGCATTTCATTAGAATCTTCTTTACTTATAACCTATTTGTTTTTTAAGGGCTAGATTTATTAGTTTTAGTGAACGAGGTATCATGCTAAAACTTTGACAAGGAGAATGAGAAATGAAGAAATTATAATGGTCGGTTTTTAAAAATACTAAGACTAAAACCGTTGTTTTAAAAGTAGAGATAAAAATTAATATTTTAAGGACATTGAAGTTAAAGTAAACTGAAGGCAAAAATACAGAAACAAAATAATTTTAAACGTTAGAGGTTTCATACACATAATTCAATGGATAATTTCAATTGATAGCACTTTTAGTTAATAATTGAGTGTATAACAATATATTTAAAGAATTGTAAATATAATAAAATCTATTAGTGACAGACTTTATCTTTGATAAAGTTAATGATATTATCAATGATAGACTTTGAAAGCTGAATCTAAATTTTGTTATAATTGTAAATTCTTTTTGTATTGTGCGAGTTAATACTTAGGCCTGATTGCTATATTTGCAAATGTACTTAATTTGGTTATAAAATGTGTCATCTATTTATTGACAAGGTGAGGCCACATGAATCAATTAAAGTTATCCGTGTAGGTCTTACAATATTGGAAGGTGGAATGAAGAAAGTAGGTATGAGAAGGTGGTGCATGCATAATTCCTCTTTAAAGAGTTAGGCAGAATGAGGATATTGAAATTTGAAAAGCTTACCTAACCATATAACAATGGCTTCTAATTTTCATGAAAATTTTGGAAAATTGTAATTGTATTTCCGATTGATATTGTTCACTTATTCGTAATGGAAATTAGCTAAAACCCTAATTAAAAATCCATTTATAGTTGTTTACTTTTATTTAGAATGGAAATAAAATACACGTGATTACCAAAATGACCTCTAAGATTTATGATCATCAATTTAACTAACATGCTACAAAATTTAAAATGTATTTTTTTTTTAAAAAAAATTTACTTAATGCTTTCTTTTAATTTTATTTACTTATTCAAATTTGTATTTCACCTAAATTAAAACATCTAGATTTTCTTTTATTATTATTATTTTTAAATTTATTGCGTTTATTTCACTTTGTAATGGAAGTAAACCGTGGGCCTCATTCTAAAAAATGTAGACTCGCACTATTTTTTTGAATTTTGACTAATTTTCCTTCATTTATCATCTTTCTAGATCTATATTCATCTCATATCAATAATCATGATCAGTAATCAATACTAGTGACTAGTATCAATAAACATATCTAATTATTTAAATCCTATTTTGGTCCCTCAACTTTGAGTTTTTGTTCATTTTAGTCATTAAACTTTCAAAACGTCTATCTAGTTCTCAAACTCTTAAAAAGTGATTATTTTGGTCCCTGCAATTAGCACTATGTTAATAAACTAACTGTTGGGATTGATGTCCAAAATCTCGTGGGTCCTGTAGTTTATAATTGTAATGTATAAACAATTTATTTATCTAATAAATATGAGGCATTTTACTTGACATTTAGTAGCACTAACCCACAAAATCAATAAACTAAAATCAAATGTTATCTTCTGTAAATTAAACATGTATGTGGAGATATGTAAGTGAATCATGTTTAAGTGATAACTTAAACGATTTGTAGTATATGGATAAGGCTGAGTACTTTATCCTAGTGACACCACGAATACAACCCACTTTGTAGTTGTTACAATTATTGTAAAGTGTTATAAATGATATGATCTTGATCATTCATGTGGAGACACATGAGCGGGGGGTGTTTTATACAACGATTTTGTATAAGACCGGACCATGAAATTAATAGTCTCACTATATAACACCACCGATAGAAGAGACTTACATTACACTAGGATGACCATAGGTGTCTTGACCTGGATCCTAAGTGAGTTATGAACTCCTGCCAATGGAGGCAGTTCTTTGATCTGCATGGGTGATAGTGGTGAACTTGCTAACTCAATATGCCTACCACTTTGGGGACTCGTCTGATTAGGGAGCTGGGAACGCAACTACACAAGAAGAAATTCACTCATTCTATATAGTTAGAGTAAGTAGAAAAATTGCTCTCTTAAAGGTTGATTTCGGGGCTTGAATGAACAACGTAGCGCCACACCCTCTCCTGCCCTGAAAAGAGTTTGGTCATAGTTGGACTATGACTTATTGTTCATTAGAGGAATCAGTGGTACTTAAGGAGTTAGATGTAACTACAGGGGTAACATGGTAATTTTGGTCCAGCTGTACTTACGAGTAATTTGTGAAGGGTCATCGTACCGTTGATGGTTATATCCAATGGATATAGAAATATATCTATGGTGGAAGAGTGTAGCTATCAGTCTTCAGTGGAGTGACCGACAGTTAATGAAAGTTGGGTAACTTAATTAAACAATTTAATTAATTATCCAAGTACCACTGGAGCTTCAATCTATAGGTTCATAAGGTCCCCTCGGTAGCTCAACTAATTTTGGATTAATTCAAATTGTTCAAATTAATTGAGAAAATTAATTATATGTGATATAATTAATATAAATTAATTTTATGTGATATAATTAATATAATGTGTTTTATACATTATAATATAAAGATTAATTTGAGAGAAAATAAATATTTTATATGATTCAAATATTAATTATATAAATTGGATTCATATAAAAACTATAGATTAAATTTAGTATGAATTTAATTTATATTAAATTCTATAGATTTAATGAGAGAATTTCAAGTTACAAGTTATGCTATATATGATATAATATAAACTATAAGTTATATGTTATATTAGATATGACATATAGTATAATATATATTATATGATAAGTTAGTTATTATATAATTATATTATATTAGTTAAATTAAAGTTAGTTTTAATTTAATTTTAATTTTAAAAGGGAGGGAGTTATTATAACTTCGCCTTTAATTCTCTTAAAAATTGTGGAAGTGGGTAGTTGAGAGAGGTCGTCTTCTTCCTTGTTAACACATAACGATTATCCTCTCCCATGCAATCCTTTGTAAAGAAATTCTCCCTCTCAAAATCACTCTAAAAAAAAAAAAAATCTGCTGTCTCCCAAAAATTAAGAGAAGCCCGTAAACTCCCTCTTTGATTCTCACTCAAAGGAGAATACAGTGGTTTCCGTTGTGGTGGTATCAACCAAATTAGATTTTGGTTGCTGTCTTTTTGGTGTGTTCATTATCCAAGGAGACTTTGGAGAGTTCGTTGAGATCATCAATTTGAGAGGAATTCCTAAAGATTTTGTCACTACAAGGGTAATTGTTATCTTAACCCTAATTCTGCTCCTCTTTTCTTGTTTTTATATTAAAACATTCTAATTTTTTTAATGCATACTTTGTTTCTGTCTCTAAATTATTTTATTTTTTAAAAATAAATGAAATTGGGATCCGACCATGCTTCCGTAGGATTTTCAAAAACTTCAATTGGTATTAGAGTGGACGTTTTAAGTTCAATTTTTTATTATTGTTGAAATTAATTTAGAGTTATGATGGGATTTTTGTTTTCCTGTGCATTTATGTGATGAACGTTTGATTACGCATTTTTGGATGTTTTCATCGGAATTGGCTTTAGTTTACTGTTTTAATTTTACAATTCGGTATGTAAGAGCCTTTTTGTTTTTGGGTGTAATTGCAATCGAGTCTATAATTTGTTAGGTCTGGATCGTTCGTGATGCTTTCCGGCAAAGATTTGGAGGTTTTCGAGCCAAAACAGAGGAAAATCAGAGCAGAAACACGTTGTAATGAAGCTTTCTATATAGCAGCGTTGCAACGCTGTACCCTAGCGCCTCGATGCTTCGACGTGAGGCGAACGAAAGTTCCCATAGCTTCGTGACGCTAGGGTACAATTGAAGAAAATTGTATTCAAGAGAAACTATGAGTGGAAGTAAGATATTTCCAAACCCATTGTGCAAGAATTAAACACATTCACAATCATACAAAACAGCTATGCATTTCAGAATAAATTACAACATGCTTTCATAATTAAAAACAAAAGAAACGAGAGACATACTTTTGAAGTACATTTCTTCTGTAATTCTCTCGCTCTTGTGATTACTGGAACAATAATCTCTCGTTGTTGCAACAATCGTCTAGCCAATCTCTCGCTGTCGCTCAAATCACGAACAAACTGCTTCTCGAACAAGAATCCTTCGATACAACCACTCGGCAACCTTGGTATTCTCGGAGTGAGAATTCAAGAGGTGTAGGCTTTGTGTGAATTTGGTAGAGGGAATGAGGAATACAAAGACCGAACTACACGACCAAGTGGGAGAATGTCTGTCGCATAGACAGAGGATACTTGATTGTTTAGTAAATCTTGCTCTCGTGAGAATCGTCTACAAGATCTCTTAGTCTCTTGCTCAGCCACTTATACGACCGCTTAGTCTCTCGCTAGATCGTTTACACGATCGTTTAGTAAATCTAGCTCTACACGATCGTTTAGTCTCCTACTATACATGATCGTTTAGTAAATTTCTCATTGTTTAGTCTCTCGTGAGGGCTATCATGTAGGCTCTCATGAGTAAACGATCCGATAATTTACTAATGAAGTGATCTCTTAACAAAAATGAAAACTATTTCCTTTTATCCTATAGTTATTAAAATTGAACATAACCTCCCACTTCATGTACGGTTGAAGGAAAAACCACCCACACTTATCATATAATTGTTTAATTATAAATAAATATAATAACTTACTTATCATATTTATATTTATAACCTATAGTTTTAATATCACATCATATATAATATTTAAACTATAGTTCTTTTCTCCTTTATTCAATATAAATCACATTTATATCAATTCCTCCAATTAATGTATCTCATATATCATATCAATTATATCACATATAATTGAACCAATTTAATTATATCCTATATAATCAAACTCCCTCTTGTTAATTTGAACACTTCAAACTAACCCAAAAATGGATTATTAACTTGTATCCATTTGAGCTACCAAGAAGACTTTACGGACTTGTAGCTTGAAGCTCCAACGGTGCGTGAATAACTGACTAAACTTTTTAATCACGAGATCCACCATCCGTTAACTGCCGAGCACTCCATAAAAGACCGACAACTGCACTCTTCTCACTAAAAATATATTTCTATGTCCATTGGATATAACCAATCAACAGTACGATAACCCTTCACAGATCGCTCGTAAGTATAGTTGGGCTAATTTACCGTTTTGCCCCTGTAGTTATATCTAAGTCCTTAAGTACCACTGATTCCTCTATTGAACAATACATCACAGTGCTACTATGAGTGAACACCTCTCGGGCCATGAGAAAGTGTGTGGTGCCACATCGTTCAAGCCCCGGAATCAGCCCTTAAGGGAGTAATCTATCTACTTACCCCTGCTTCGGGGAAGAAGTGAATTCCATCTTATGTAGCTGAGTTCCCAGCTCCCTAATTAGACGAATCCCCAAAGTGGTAGGTTTGAGTCAGCAATCTGGCCACTTGCACCCATGCAAATCAAACGACTACCCTCATAGGCAGGAGTTCCCAACTCACTCAGGATTAATGTCATACTACCAGGTCATCTTAGTGAAATGAAAGTCTTTGTCATGAATGACATTATATAATGAGACTAAACACTTTGTGGTTCGGTCTTATACAAACTCCTTTATATAGGACACCCCCGTTCGCATGTCTCCATATGAATGATCAGGATTAGACCATCTGTAGCACTTTACAACACTTGTAACATCTACAAAGCGGGTCGTATCCGTAGTATCACTAGGATAAGGTTTCCCTCCTTTAAGTCTTACAGTAACGCTACGCTCGTCCGTTGATTTCTTGTGATCACGCTTTCCACCTTGCGTCAATGCATATTTGCATAAAAATACAAAAGTTAACTGTTTCTATGCGATGAACGCATGCAACCGCCATGTTACAAACTTAATGCTTTTTGGACGCAATCTTATATATTTTATCAACGCAAACCTGCATTGTAGATAATTTAGCACTGTAATAACATGCATTTCTGCTCGTTATCACAAGTCACACGAGATTTGGAGCTAGAGTAGAGGTGGGGCAGCGGCAGCAGGAAATTTTAGGTTTTATAATATATATATATATATATACACACACATATATATACTCGGGGCGGGGCCGAGGACAGGGAATATATTCCTCGTCCCTGGCCTTAAAATGTAAATGGGGAAAAAAAATTCCCCGGTTAAATGGACATATCTACTCTCACAGCTACAGTTTTTTAGGGTCAACTTCAGAGCATGGGTCTACGGGACCGTCCGTGGCTGGACAAGAGCAAGTGGTAGATTTTTGTACTGGGTCGTAGTGCCCTAGTTTATTGTTTTGTAATTGTTGTTATCTTATACACCCATTCGCTTTAGGACAAGTGGGAGATTGTTGGGGTTGATGCCCTAAATCTGGTAGAGTCCTGTAGTTTGTAAACACCTGTATAAACAAACACTTGTGATGTAATAATATGAAATATTTTTTTCACTGTTGTCTATGAAATATGAGATATTTTATTTGCATTAATCACAAACCAATAAACTAAGATCCCTGGTTGTCATTGTAACTTAAGCATGTATGTGGAGACATACAAGTGGATCATGCCTTAAGTGATAACCTAAATGGTCAGTAGTATAAGGATTTCAGATACTTAGAAAATTTTTTCCATAGTTAGAATAGCCTTGTTCTTAGATTTTCTTTTATTTTAAAGCGGAAGCGAGAGAAGCGAGATTGTGCCGATAGATCGTTCCGGTGAACTTGGGAGAGTGCCGGAAGCTTCAAGATCAGAGAGAGGGCTAGCTCCTGCGGAAGCAGGAATATCTTTTGAACGGAATAAAGTTGACAGTGTAAAAGCCTTGGGAAGCAAGGGATTGCTACTAGGCTCTCTATCCTTATCTTCCATTGACATTTTATACTTAAACTCATCTATAGAAATGAAATTTAATTCTTTATATCTGTTCACTCTCTATTTATTACGCATGAGTAGCTAAATCTGTCGAATGGGTTGAGAAACACTTAGCTAGTTTAACTGGGGATCTTCATTCTATGCGATTATCTTGTATTATGTATGCATCATTCGTCCATTAGAGATACTCGGGAGGGTAGTCTAAGGATAGGATCTAGGCTTGGAAAAGTCAGGTTAGAATCAAGGCTCGGGAGAGTCAGATTAGAACACATAATCAAGAGATAGAAGCTTAGGAATAAGCATTGTTTGCTATTAACGCATTGCATGTATCTTAGAGATAGGATATGATTGTGTGCGGTCACCTTGTCTTTGTGTGCATCTTGCATCATCGCATAGGAAAAAAGTAGAGACTTAGGAATAAGCTCTATGGACATTTTTGCATTCAACACATGTGTCCTAGACTTAGGAACACCGCATTTGCATTGAAAAATGATTTGCTGTTGCATGAGTGTAGCATGATCGCATAGTCTGACGCAGTCCCAAGAACGCTAGCTAAAAACCTTCTCAACCCATTCCTCTATATACTCAGTGTATCTACCGCATAATTGAACTTTTCTCAAATCCGCCACATACATTTATTTTATTACCGCAAACAACAAACCAAAACACTTATTTGATTTCCTGGTTACCGCAAAGTTTCTGAGAAATATCACCACATACTATCTTCCCTAGTCCCTGAGTTCGACCCTGGACTTACCAGGAAACTCAGCGGGGTTTATACTTGGATTCCGTTGAGAAAACTTGTTGCTCAACGTATTTCCATCACCACATTTCATTCCATTATTCCACTTCATAAAATAACACATCAACTTGTGTGTGTCTCTATAGTCCATGTGAGCTCTCCCTCTCAGCGCCTCTGACTTTCGAGTTCCGACTTCCTCACCCACTGTCGTCCACGTCCCTCTCCCTACTCTCTTCGCCGGCTCTCCCATTCATCTGGTCCGGTCGTCTCTCCGTGTGAGCTCTCCCTCTCGGCTCCAACTTTCGACTTCCTCGCCCACTCTCGTCCCTACTCTCTCCACCAGCTCTCCCACTCATTCGGTTGTCCTTCCTCGCCCACTCGTCAGTCGTCCGATCATTTCTGTCTGTGTCACTCGTCTGGTCGTCCCACTCGTCCGGTCGTCTTCTTCTGAGTCACTCACCCGCTGGCTTAGTCACTTGAATCCCTCTCCACCGGCTCTCCCTCACAGTCACTCGGTCAGATCTACTGTCTGATCTGCCGACTCTCCCTCAAGGTATGTCCGAGACTCCGAAATCTGAATATTACTTTCAGATCTGATTTGTTAAAAGATAAAATGAGTTATGGTTATTTTATTTTTTGATTTTTGGTATTTCTAAATGGTTATAAATCTGAATGTATGTACGATTTTTGGTATGTTTGATTTGATATTTCTGAATGGTTAGAAATCTGATCTGTTAGAAATTCAAAATTGATTTTTTTATATGTCTGACATTTTGGTATGTTTGATCTTTGAATGTTACTATTTGACTATTTGTAGGTGAACTTTGAAAATGACTCTATCGAATAATAATGAGTTAGAACAAGGTGATTCAACTCCAACATCCATGAACATGAGCGAATCAACCCAATAAACAGTGTTTCTAGTGGTAATGATCAATCTACGCCTATTACATTAGATACCGATGATAATGAGGATGTACTAAAAAGTAATAGGTTGGTGTCAGTAGTATGGAATCATTATAAAAGACAAAAAAATAAATGACACAATGAAAGCAATATGTAATTATTGTGAAAAAAAGTTAGGAGGGGAATCTAAAAATGGGACAAAGCATTTACATGACCATTTCAAAATTTGTCCCTTACGGAGACAAAGAGACATTAGGCAATCACGTGTGTGACTCACTAAAATCAATGAAGGAAAAGTAGTCCTAAATCCGACCCTCTTTGATTATGAAGCTTCTAGAAGAGATCTTGCTTGTGCTACAATCTGACATGAATATCCAATAAACATGGTTGAACACAAAGGATTTAGAAAGTTTTTGAGTGGTGTTCAACCGCTGTTTAAGATGATTTCAAGAACCACGATGAGGAGAGATATAATAAAAATTTATGAAGAAGAGAGAATTAAAACAATAAAATTTTTGGAAAACAATAGAAGTAGTGTTGCTCTTACTACAGACATGTGGACTGCGTCTAGTCAGAAGAAGGGATACATGACAATCATTGCACATTTTATTGATGATTCATGGATCCTGTAGAGCAGACTTTGAAGGTAATTTAAATCTTTTACGTTGTTATGTATTTTTTGTTCATTTGGTAGTTTTCATTTTAACATATTATTACGTAATACTACTATACTAGGTTTGTACACGTGCCACATCCACATACGGGACAGTTACTTTCTGAAGCATTAATGGAGTGTATTTTTTATTGGAACATAGATCGTAAATTATCCACTTTAACACTAGATAATTTTTCAACAAATGATGCGATGATTGACATTTTATTAAGGAAGTTAGATTTAAGGACAATGTGGTTGCATAGAAGTTTATTCCACATTCATTGTTATGCACATATTTTGAATTTGATAGTGAAAAATGGTTTGGCTATGATTTTGGATGGTATAGAGAAGATTAGAGGAACTGTTCATTTTTGGACACTTTCTCCAAAAAGGAAGCAAAAATTTGAAGAAGGAGTTCGTCAACAACAAATTCCATGCACTAAAAAACTCAATCTTGATTGTGTTACAAGATGGAATTCAACCTTTGTGATGCTCAAAACTGCTTTGGAATACAAGGATGTTTTTCCTCGTTTAAAATAATGTGAACCACTATACACTTGTCTTCCTTCAGATACTGATTGGAATTTTGCAAAAGAAATGTGTGATAGATTAGAACCATTTTACTTGATGACTGAGTTGTTTTCTGGGTCAAGTTATCCAACCTCCAATGTCTTTTTTGAAGAAGTTTGTGAAATTTGGTTGGAACTTTCTAAGTGGCTTAACTCTGATGTTGAGGAGGTACAAGTAATGGCATCAAGAATGATTGCTAAGTTTGAAAAATATTGGAGTGGGATTCATGGTGTATTGGCAATAGCTACAGTATTAGATCCTACATTTAAGATGAGATTGATCTAGTTTTATTTTCCTCAAATCTATGGATCTCATCATACTGTTGAAATTAAACGTGTGGTGGTGGGAAATTGGAAGTCAATTTTACTCGACAACCAACTTCCCTTGGATGCAGTATGTGATGCATGTTCCTCAGATATACGTTGATAGTCATGCGTCGACGGTCATGCGTTAGAATGACATTTGCATTAACGAATGAATGCGATGACCATGTGTCCTGCCACAAGTTTTCTTGCATTTACGCCAAGTATAACATGGATGCAAGTTTCTTGAGTAATCCGAGGTCAAACACAGGGACTTGTAGCTATATGTTTGTGGTGATGTGCATGCGGCGGTTTAAATAAAAGAATGGAGGGGATGTTGCTAAGTTAATCCTACTCCTACTCCTATCTAACAGAAGACGCAATGAGAATATGCATGAAAGGTAGAGATGTGACAAACCTTGACATGAAATAAATATATGGGAAAGTAGATAAAATGTGGAGATGTTTTCATTGCAAAACTTAAGAGTGGTCGCAAGGGCAACCCTAGTCAACGCAATCCATTCAATCATGCTATAACCATACACGGCAAGTCATTTTGAAATGCAGTGCTCCTAATTCTAGGATGCATGTGTTGAACGCAAAGTGTCCATAGAGCTTATTCCTAAGTCTCTACTCTTGTCCTATGCGATGATTCAAAATGCATGAAAGCAAGGTGACTGCATTCAATCATATCCCATCTCTAGGATGTATGCGATGCGTTAATAACAAATAGTGCTCATTCCTAAGTGCCTATCTCTTGTATTATGTGTTCTAATTTGGCTCTCCAAGCCTAGATTCTGACCTAACCTTCCCAAGCCTAGATCCTGTCTTTAGACTACCCTCTCGAGTATCCCTAATGGACGAATGAAGCATACATAATACAAGACAATCGCATAAACTTTGCTAACCTAATATTGTTACTATCCCTAGTGAATAATGCCCTTGCTTCATGCGTCCAACCACTTACCCTCTTGGGCAGTTGATTGTTGCTGACTTCACTCATAGACAAGCAATGCGTTAGCCCATAGACAACTGTTGCAACAACTTCACACTAAGCAAATAAGATTACTCACATACTCGCACAACACACACCTCTCAGTGGGTTGCTACATGCTTCATATTCCTAATCCACATGACTAAGTATGCAATACCCAAGCAATCTCACTAAGTGTTGCAATGAAAGTAAAGATGCTAAGCAAGAATAGAGAAATGCATTGAAAACACATTGTATTAATTTCTTAATTAAAAAATGTCATACTACAATATAGAAAAAGAAAGGAAAAAGAAATTTCCAACTGGAAGCAAAACTTTGCTTCCAGCAGATGTGCGTCAAGGATACTGGTGGTGCCATGGATGGGTGGAGGAGATGACTCTCTCGAGATCTAGCTCCAGTCGAAGGCTTCGGTCGTCACTCGAAATGGATGAAGGAGGCAAAGAACTCTCAGCCATCTTCTCATGCAGTTTGTCTGGATCACGGGGAAAGTCCCTGGTTGAGGGATACTCTCCGGATGATTGAATTTTAGCTCTTCGGCCTCTATTTATAGAGCTTGGGTCACCGATAGCATTAATTGTACTGCTCTGAGTCTGACATTCGACGTGTTCGTCCTTTCTGAACCTCTGCCATTGACGGCGTGGTAGGTGAAATGTCAACATCATCTTTGGATTTTCTTGAGGTAGATGCGTTGATGCGTTCATTCCACGTACCTTATTTCTGTCTCTTATACACATCTAGATGTGTATAAGAGACAGGGTGAAATGTCAACAACCATCTTTGGATTTTCTTGAGGTAGATGCGTTGATGCGTTCATTCCACGTACCTTGCGTTGATCCAATTAGTTGCATTGTCGCATAGTCGTAATCATTCAATGACCGCATTCGCTTAATACCGCAACTCTACACGATGACCGCATTTGCTTGACGAGCGCAACTCCCATACGATGGACGCATATGGCTGATTACCACAACATCCATGCGTTAATCAATGCGTTTGCCTTTGCGATGGAGTGTTTCTCCGCATGCAGTCGTCTATGTGGTGGTCCGGTTTCCGCGTTTTCATTCATTTCCTGCATTAGCTACAAAGATAGAACATTGAATGCATAATTAACGCAAAATAACTGGTTAGCTGAGATTTGACATGCTGATCGACGTAAGCTCATATTCTTGTGAATTCCTATCATGATCGACGCATATTCTGCCTAACAACCTTCATAATTCTAAGTAAAAGGTCTACGATGACATGCATTTCTACATGTCATCAACGTGTTAGAGACGTGTTGTGATTTGATGAAGTTTTATAGTTTAAATTCAAGAACAATAGAAGAACCTCAACGTTCTACATCTACAATTAGTACTTATTCGACTTCAAGGCGAGATGCAAGTAGTAGTTCAATTGCTCTTGTTAATAGGAAAGATCGATATCTCAAGTTTGAAGAGTTTGTTAATAATGTTGAAAATGATGTTGATAATGTCAAATCAGAGTTGGATCATTATTTGGATGAGTGTCTTCTACCGCAGTTGAATGATTTTAACATTTTGCAATGGTGGAAGTTGAATGGAGTGAAATATCCTGTTTTGTATCAAATTTCAAAAGATATTCTAGCCATTCCCGTCACTACTGTTGCTTATGAATCTGCATTTAGTATTGGTGGTTGATAACGGGCAGAAATGCACGTTAACATAGTGTTAAGTTCTTAAACAATGTTAGATTGCGTTGATGAAATATGTTAAATTGCGTCCATTAAGCATAAATTCTATAATATTGCGGTTGCATGCGTCCAATGCATTAGAGCAGTTGATCTTTACATTTTTGTGCAGAAAATGCGTTAACATAATGCAGAGAGTGCAATACAGGAATACATTGGTCGACCGCAACTTCACTGCAAGACTTTGCATTGATCGTGCTCGCAAACATTCGCCCAAGAAGAATCACTGCAACTTGGTCAACGCAACATGGTGGGCGCATCTGGATGAAAGGATAATTAAGAGCGATGGGATAGAAAGCTGATGACAGTCGGATCCAAATTAAGTTGACAACCGATAACTGTCACAAAGTACATTCAGCTTTATCAGTAACAATCATCTGATGCGTCAATCAAGAATTAAAGCTGTCCCATCTGTACAACCGAAAGAGAGAAGCTGCCTTTCACCATGGAAACTCTATAAATACCAAATGCATTCTTCAGAGAAGGGGTTAAGCAGTCGATTACTTCATCACATTACAAGTTCACACCTCTGTCTATAGTTTTTTTTCCATTTTAAAGTGGACAGACAAAAGAAGGTATGCCGATAGATCGTTCCGGTAAGCTTGGGAAAGCACTGGAAGCTCCAAGACAGAGAGAGGGTCAACGCCTACCGAAGCGGGAACATTTGTAGATCAGAATAGAGATTCAGTGTAAAAAGCCTCGGTCAACAAGGAATTGCTACCAGGCTCTCTACCTTACTTTCCATTGTCATTTTGTACTCAACTCATTTATAACAATGGAATTTCTTTCCCTATATCTATTCACTTTCTGTCATTTATGCATGAGTAGCTAAATTAGTTGAATGGGTTAAGAAGTAGTTAGCTAGCATAATGAGGGAATCTTCATTCTCTACGATTATCTTGTTTATGTATGCTTCATTCGTCTATTAGAGATACTCGGGAGGGTAGTGTAAAGAGAAGATCTAGACTTGGGAAGGTCAGGTCAGAATCTAGGTTTAGAAGAACCAGATTATAATGCATAAACGGGAGATAGGTGCTTAGGAATGAGCACCATTTGTTATTAACGCATCGCATGCATCTTAGCAATAAGATATGATTGTATGCGGTCACCTTGCTTTCATGCATTTTGCATCAACGCATAGGACAAGGGTGGAGACTTAGGGATAAGCTCTATGGACATTTTGCATTCAACACATGCGTCCTAGACTTAGGAGCATCGCATTTATATTGGGAAATGACTTGCTGTGCATGGTTGTAACATGATCGCAAAGTTTGACACATTCCCAAGTAACGCTAGCTAAAAATCTTCTCAACCCGTTCATCACATACTCATTGCATCTATCAATGCAACTATCTGTCTCAAATCCGCCGCTTCTATTTACTGCTTTTTCTTCAACGCAACAACACACCCACACTTTATTTATTTACTTGGTTACCACAAAGTTTTCATAAACATTACCAACGCAACTATTTTCACAAGTCCCTGTGTTCGACCCTGGACTTACCGGGAAACTCAGAGAAATTTACACTTGAATTCTGCTGGAGAAACTTAAGTGCACAACGTAATCCATCAACGCATATCACCCATATTTCCATTCATAAAATAACGCATCAAGTTTTTGGCGCTGTTGCTGGGGACTTCGACAAAATAGTTGTTAAGGGTAATTTTTGTGATTTCTTTGCAGAACTCTCAATCTTTGGCGAACTATGACCCGGAGATTGAGAGAACATTTCGAAGGAGACTAAGAGACCGCCAACAACAACCACAATCTGATAAAGAAGAGATAGCGGAGCAGCCTGGATGTGGAGCACCAAATGATAATAATGTCATGGCGAATCCGATTCTGTTGGCAAACGATCGCAATAGGCCCATTAGGGACTATGCATCGCCAAATCTCTTTGATTTCTCTCCGGGAATCATAAGGCCTGCCCTCGATGGAAGCAGATTCGAGATGAAACCGGTGATGCTGTAGATGATCCAGACTGCAGGTCAATTCGGAGGAAGGCGAGGCGAAGATTTGTACGCCCGCCTCCGAAATTATATTGAAATCTGCAATACTTTTTTGTTCCCTAACATCTCTGCTAAAGAAGTTCGACTAACGTTGTTCCCATTTTCTCTCTGTGATCAGGCTAGGAAATGGGCTTATTCGCTCGAACCAGGAGAGATTACTTCTTGGGAGCAGGTAGTGGAGAAATTCATGAAAAAGTATTTTCCACCTACTGAGAACGCAAGACGAAGAAAGCTTATTACTAATTTTGAACAAGATATGGACGAATAGCTCAGCGATGCTTGGGCGATGTTTAAAAGGTTGGTCCGAGATTGTCTGCATAATGGGCTACCAGACTACCTTCAAATGGAAATTTTCTATCACAGTTTGAATCCTGCTTCGCAGACCGCTGCCAATGTGGCAGCCGCTGGTGGTCTGCTTGACAAAACTTACAAGGAGGCGAAGAATATTTTGGACCGTATCTCCAAGAACCATGAAGACTTGAGGGAGAATGACCAGATATTGAGACTCAAAGATTCTGATGTAAATAACGGTGCCATTGTTTCATTACAAAACTAAATGACCGCAATGATGAATTTGATTCAAGGAATGGTGATCAGCAGCCCAAGATCACAAGGTGGGCAAATTAACACAATAAGTCAAAACACCGCAAGTGTGCGACTTGCGGTGATGGACATGTGATGAAAGATTGCCTGCAAAATCCACAGTCTGTATATTTTGTAAAGAATAATCCCATTTCAAACACTTACAACCCCGGATGGAGAAACCACCCTAATTTTGCTTGGAAGAATCAACAACAAAATTTTCAATCTGTGGCGCAAAAAGAAGGGCCATCAGGATTCTTCCAATGTAACAACGGTCAAGAGAGCAACCAAGCAAGTAGCTCACAACAACCAATGCAATCTTTTTCTCTAGAGAGCCTATTGAAGCAATATATAGAGAAAAACGAGACAGTGCTTCAAAGTCAGGCTACGTCCATCCGCAACCTAGAATTGCAAATAGGCCAGATTGCGAATGAGCTAAAAAGTAGACCGCAAGGGGCGTTGCCAAGTTCAACCGAGCTTCCACGAAACCTAGGGGGATCAGGTAAGGAGCAATATCAGGTTGTGACATTGCGTAGTGGAAGGACTGTGGAAGGAGAAAAGAAGAATCATAGTAGAACAACTTCCATCGCAACTGAGCCCGAGATTGCAGTAATGCAATAAGAAGAAAGAGAGAATGAAGTAGTGAAACCTGAGGTTGTGTCGTCCTCAAAGTCAAATGAAACAGAAATCGTGAAAGTCTAGTTACCCTCAGAGGTTAAGGAAGAAGAAAAAAGAAGAGGTACAGTACCAACGCTTCTTATCTATGTTAAAGCAACTACATGTTAACATCCCTTTCAGTGAAGCGATTGAGGAAATGCCTGCCTATGCCAAGTTTCTGAAGGACATGGTAACTAAGAGGAGAGGTGCTAAAAATTTGCCATGGTGGCATTAACGCAAAGTTCCAAATCTATTATTCCACCGAAGATGAGCGATCCTAGGAGCTTTATTATTCCTTGCTCGATAGGAGGACTCTATATTGGGCAAGCCCTATGTGACTTGGGGGCTAGCATAAATTTGATGCTGTTGTCAATCTTTCGACAATTAAATGTAAGACAACTCATGCCCACATCAGTGACTCTCCAATTGGCTGACAGGTCATTGGTTCATCCAGAATGTAAGGTGAAGGATGTGATGATCACGATTGATAAATTTATTTTGCCAGCTGACTTCATCATTCTAGACTATGAGGCCGTCAAAGATGTGCCCATCATTTTGGGGCGACCTTTCTTATCAACGGGTCGTGCTTAAATTGATGTGCACAAGGGAGAAATCACTTTTAGCATAAACGGACAGAAGCTCAAATTTAACATAATTCGTGCCATGAAATTCCCGGATGAGGAAGACCTACAAGATTCTAACGATGACCTGAATTTGATTGAAGAAGAGAAGTCTGATGAAGAGTGTGAAGAAGAGGATGCCAACGCATCCGTAGCTGCTTGCAATGCGATCGTAGCAAAAACAAACAAAGAAGAAATTATCGCAATGCAAGAAGAAGAGTCAAAAGAAGGAAGAAAAACAACGCAACCTTCCCTCGTGGAACCACCAACACTTGAACTGAAGATCCTACCAACATATTTGAAGTACGCATTTCTGAGGTAGCATGAGAAGCTACCAGTGATAATTTCCTCTGTGCTCAATGAAGAACAAGAGAATGCATTGATGAGCATTCTCAAGAAACATGTACGAGTAATTGGCTGGATGCTCGCTGACATCAGAGGAATTAGCCCTGCGTACTGCATGCACCACATTCATCTCGAGGATGATCACAAAGCCACTATTGAGAAACAACGTAGACTTAACCCTAAGATGAAGAAGGTCGTCAAAAAGGAGATTATCAAGTGGCTGGATGCGAGCATTATCTATCCCATTGCAGATAGCACGTGGGTCAGCCCCATGCAATGTGTGCCGAAGAAGGGCGGAATGACAGCAACTATTGAAAATCAACGCAGACTTAACCCTAAGATGAAGAAGGTCGTCAAAAAGGAGATTATCAAGTGGCTGGATGCGAGCATTATCTATCCCATTGCAGATAGCACGTGGGTCAGCCCCATGCACAATGTCTGTCTCTTATACACATCTAGATGTGTATAAGAGACAGCTCAGTAGAAATATTTATGGATGACTTCTCCGTTTATGGGAACACTTATGAAGTCTGCCTGGCCAATTTGGAGAAAATTCTGAAAAGATGTGAAGAGACGAACCTGGTGCTCAACTGGGAAAAATGTCACTTCACGGTGAAAGAGGGTATAGTGTTGGGACACAAGGTCTCCCGAGAAGGGTTGGAGGTGGACAAATAAAATATCGACGCAATTGAAAAGCTTCCATCTCCAACCAATGTGAAGGCTGTGCGAAGCTTCTTAGGGCATGCTGGATTTTACAGATGATTCGTCAAGGACTTTTCTAAATAGCACGACCACTAAGTGCGTTGTTAGAGGCGGACAGAAGGTTTGAATTTGACAACAATTGCCTCAACGCATTCCAAGTTTTAAAAGATGCATTGATTACTGCGCCCATCTTGATTGCACCGGATTGGACACTGCCATTCGAAATCATGTGCGATGCAAGCAGGTATGCGATGGGAGCCGCATTAACGCAGAAAAAGAAAACTATTTTGCACCCCATCGCATATGCGAGTAAAACTCTGAACCCTGCTCAAATCAATTATACCACCATTGAAAAAGAACTCCTGGCTATGATTTTTGCATTGAAAAAATTCCGAGCATATCTATTGGGAACCAAGGTACTCATTCACACTAATCACTCGACAATCAAATATTTGATGACAAAGAAGGACATAAAACCGAGGTTGATTAGATGGGTTCTCCTCCTTCAAGAATTTGATATCGAGATAATTGATTGGAAGGGGACAAAGAATCAAGTTGCAGATCACTTGTCCAGACTAGAAAATTCCGAGGTTGACCGCAATGAATCTGAAGTGAGTGCTGTGTTTCCGGATGAGCAGCTGTTTCGCATAGAAGAATTGCCCTGGTATGCGGACATCGTTAATTATTTGGTTTATGAACAATTCCCTGAAGATTACACCTACCATCAACGAAAGAAGCTCAAGAATGAATGCAGACACTATTATTGGGATGAGCCGAATATGTATAAAAAAAGGTGCAGACCAAATCATTCGATTATGCGTACCAGATGCTGCTCAATAACGCATATTGTCACAGTGCCACGATTCACCATATGGAGGGCACTTTGGAGGGTAATGTACTGCAGCCAAGATTTTGCAAAGTGGATTCTTTTGGCCTTCATTGTTTAAGGATGTTGCCGACTACACAATGAAATGTGATCGTTGTCAACACACAGACAACATTTCATGGAAGAACACAATGCCAATGAATACTATCTTGGAGCTGGAACTATTTGACGTATGGGGTATTGATTTCATGAGACCATTCCTTCATTCAAACGACAAGCATTATATTTTATTAGCCGTCGACTATGTCTCCAAGTGGGTAAAGGCAACTGCATGCGCCGCAAGCGATGAGGCGGTAGTCTCCCAGTTCCTGAAGAAAAATATTTTCACCCGTTTTGGCACTCCCCGTGGCATCATAAGTGATGAAAGATCACACTTTGTCAATCAAAATATCAAGGAGCAGCTGCACAAGTACAATATCCTCCACAAAGAGGCCACCGCATACCATCCGCAAACAAATGGTCAGGCCGAAGTGTCCAATAGAGAAATCAAGTTGATACTCGAGAAGGTAGTAAATTCTTCGCGAAAAGATTGGGCAATGAAGCTTGATGATGCGTTGTGGGCATACCGGACCACATTTAAAACACCAATTGGTATGTCCCCCTATGCGTTGATATTTGGCAAGGCATGTCATCTGCCTTTGGAGTTGAAGTATAAAGCATTGTGGGCGGTCAAGAAACTGAATTTTGATTTAAAGAAAGCAGGAGAAGCGCGAAAACTGCAGCTAGTCGAGCTAGAAGAATGGAGGGTCAATGCATATGAGAATGCGAAGATTTACAAAGATTGCACCAAGCGCTGGCATGATAAACGCATATGCGCTAGAAACTTCTAAATCGGGCAAAAGGTATTACTCTTCAATTCGAGATTACAGCTTTTCCTGGGAAAATTAAAATCACGCTGGTCCGGTCCCTTCATCATCAAAGCAATATTTCCATATGGTGTAGTGGAATTGATCACCGAGGATGGCAGTCGAACATTTAAAGTTAATGGACAACGGCTAAAGGCATATTGCAGGGGAGATTTCCAGCCAGA
>NW_024064915.1:219173-349171 GCF_009727055.1 Benincasa hispida | reverse complement strand
TCATTTATTTATGTGTTAATCCTGATGACTTACTTTCGTTTTGGCTTGCCCCCACGTGTGTCATGCGAACATCCAACTACGGGTAAGTGCCTTTCATAACTTAACTCTTATCAACATGGGTTTCCCTATTGCGTTGATAGCAGAGTTGTTATTCTCAAAATTTTCCTCTTTTCTTCTTTTTTTTTTTTTCAAAATAGCAAGGTCAAAAATAAATACCTAAAATAGAAAGGTAAAAAATAAATACCTCACTCCCAAATTTAAAATGCGGTAATGTCCTCATTGCCAAAAGATTGAAAGAACTCATGCGATGTTCTTAGGAAGCTACGTAAAGAAAGTTTGAAAGAAAGCTAGCAGACCTCTAACTTCTAGAAATATTTCATGAGGTGACTATCTTAAAATTAAGTTGACTCTAGTATATACGAAAGAATAGAAGCATTGTTTCATCAATGAAATCATAATTGGCAACGAGATAACATGCGGTGACTTACTAAATTTATCAATGTTAAATGATTGCAGTAATCAAAGAGGATGCGGTGATAAAACTCAAAATCAAAATGCGATGCGAAAGTGAAAAATTTGGAATAAAATCAAGGAAGAATACAACCCTCAAATTTGCGTTGTCACTCGCATTGTTTGTTGATGCATCCTACTTTGTGGCGATCTATCTTCTTTGGATCGCAGCGACGGAATAAGATAGGTTGCTTCTTTGTGTAACACCTCCGCAATCTTGTGCCTCGATCGTTGCAAGAAAAACAGTGAGAGAGTCAAATAATTTTAAACAAAACAAATTCTTTTTTTTTTTGGAATAAGAATAGATAAAGAACTGAAAAGATATAGTGGAATGAAAATTCTGAGTAGTAGAGAAAAGTTGAAGATTCCATGATTCCAAAACTTGCGTCCCTGATGAATTTCGATCGTCTGATAGCGTAGGGACCTCCTACTTCTTTCTTATTCAGAGTTTCTCAATTCTACGGAGTCAACTTAGCGATGTCAGCCTTCTCCGTGATACGCTTTTACTCGCTGCCCATTAACTTTGAATATGTTGATTCCGTCATCATTTGATAATTCGACCGCACCATGCGGAAATACTTATCTAACTATGAATGGTCCGGACCAACGTGACTTTAATTTTTTAGGGAAGAGTTGTAGTCGTGAGTTGAATAGTAAGACCTTCTGCCCGACTTGGAGGTTTTTGTCGCATATATGTTTGTCGTGCTAGTGCTTGTTGCGCTCTTTGTAAATCTTTGCGATCTCATATGTGTTGATCCTCCATTCCATGAAATGTTACCTATGCGTTGGCATTGCATGTTCATAGGCATTGCATGTTTCCTATGATGATGTTCATAGGCATTGCATGTTTCCATGAAATGTTACCTGTGCGTTGGCACCGATCACACTTCATCACATAGTCAGCTACATCTTTAAACAATGTTGGCCAGTTGAATCCACTCTGTAATACTTTGGTTGCGGTGCGCTGTCCTCCAAAGTACCCACCATATGGTGAGTCATGACATTGCGATAAGATGCGTTGCTGAGTAGCATTTGGTACGCATAGTTGCAGAATCTGGTATGCCCCCCTTTTGTACAGATTTGGCTCATCCCAATAATAATATCTGTATTATGTTTGAGCTTCTTCTGTTGGTGGTAGGTATAATCTTTAGGAAATTGCTCGCAAACCAGATAGTTGACTATGTCAGCATACCATGGCAATTCTTTAATATGAAATAACTGCTCATCTGGAAACACTACGCTCACCTCTGACTCCTTGCGGTCAACCTCAGGATTCTCCAATCTGGATAAATGATCAGCAACTTGGTTCTCCGTTCCTTTGCGGTCAACTATTTCCATATCGAATTCTTAAAGGAGGAGAACCCATCTAATCAACCTCGACTTTGCGTCCTTCTTTGCCATTAGATATTTTTTGTCGAGTGGTCAGTATGGATGAGCAGTTCTGTTCCCAGCAGATATGCTCTAAACATTTTTGACACAAATATTACCGCAAGCAGCTCTTTTTCTGTGGTGGTGTAGTTAGTCTGAGCAGGGTTTAATGTCTTACTTGCATGTGCAATGGGATGCAAGATTGTTTTTCTCTTCTGTGCTAGTACGGCTCACATACCTGCTTGCATCACACATTATTTCAAACGGAAGTGTCCACTCTGGCGCGATCAAAACGGGTGTAGTCGTCAACGCGTTCTTTAAAATCATGAATGCGTTGCGGCAATTATCATTAAAGTCAAATTTCCTATCATCTTCCAACAATGCACCTAGTGGTCGTGCTATTTTTGAGAAATCCTTGACAAAACGTCTGTAGAATCCGGCATGCCCCAAGAAACTCCTTATAGCCTTTACATTTTTTGAAGGTGGAAGTTTTTCAATTGCTTCTATTTTCGCTTTATCCACCTCCAATCCGTCCCGAGATACCTTGTGCCCTAGTACAATGCTCTCCTTCACCATAAAATGGCATTTTCCCCAGTTAAGCACGAGATTCGTCTCATCGCATCTTTTCAGTATCTTCTCCAGGTTGGCAAGAAAAACTTTATATGTGTGCCCATAGATAGAGAAGTCTTCCATAAATATTTCGACAGAGTCCTTAAGATATTCTGAAAAGATGGCCATCATGCACCTTTGGAACGTGCTTAGTGCATTGCAGAGGCCAAACAACATACGACGAAAAGCAAAAGTCCCATATGGGTAGGTGAATGTGGTTTTGTCCTGGTCTTCTGGAGCAATCATAATCTAGTTATACCCGACGTAGCCATCCAGAAAGAAGTAAAAGTCATTTCCGGCTAGACGATTTAGCATTTGGTCAATGAAGGGTAGAGGGAAATGATCTTTCTTCGTTGTTATATTCAGCTTGCGGTAGTCCATGCAAATACGCCACTCGGTGACCGTTCTTTGTGGTATCAGCTCATTATTTTCGTTGGGGACTACCGTCATGCCACCTTTCTTTGGCATGCACTACATGGGGGTGATCCACATACTGTTTGCTATCAGATAAATAATGTTGTATCCAACTATTTAATTATCTCCTTTTTAACGACCTCTTTCATCGTAGGGTTGAGTCTGTGCTGATGTTCGATCATTGTCTTGTGGTCTTCTTCGAGACGAATTTGATGCATATAGTAGGTTGCGCTAATTCCTCGAATGTCTGCGAGCGTCCAGCCAATTGCTCGCACATGTTTTCTTAGAATGCTCAGTAATGCATTCTCCTGGTCTTGATCAAGCTCCAAGGAAATAATAACTGGCAGCTTTTCATTCTGCCCCAAAAAGGCATACTTTAGGTGATTCGGCAGGGTCTTCAACTCTATTGTTGGTGGTTCTTTCAGGGATAGTTACGTTGTTTTTCTTTCTTTATTTTCCATTGGCTCTTCTTCTTGGGTTGCGATCATTTCAACTTCCTTGCTTGTTTTTTCTATGATCGCATTACATGTCATAATGGATGCGCTTGCATCCTCATCTTCGTTTTCATTGTCAGGTTTCTCTTCTTCATTCAAACTCTGGTCGTCATTAGATTCAGTCAGGTCTTCGTCATCAGAAACTTCATGGCATGGATGATGTTGAACTTGAGCTTCTATCCATTTATGTTCAAAGTGATCTCTCCTTTGTGCACATCAATCTGGGCACGACCTGTTGATAAAAATGGTCAACCAGGATGATGGGCACATCTTTGTCGATTTCGTAATCTAAGATGATGAAGTCGGCTGGTAATATAAATTTATCAATGGTAATCAGCACGTCTTTCACCTTCCTCTCTGGATGCACCAGAGATCTATCTGCAAGTTGGAAAGTCACGGTTGTGGGCGCAAGTTGCCCCACATTCAGCTGCTTAAAGATCGACAGAGGCATCAAGTTGGTGCTGGCTCCAAGATCACACAATGCTTGCCCGATGTACAGTCATCCAATGGAGCAAGGTATGGTAAAGCTCCCAGGATCACTCATCTTCGATGGAATTATTGATTTCAAACTCTGTGTTAAAGCCACCGTGGCAAACTTCGCATAAGCAGACATCTCCTCAATCGCTTCACTAAATGGAATATTAATATGCAATTGTTTTAGCATAGACAGGAAGCGTTGGTACTGTACCTCGTCATTCTTTTTCTTTCTGAGTTTCTGCGGGAAAGGTGGTAACTGCACTCTCACGATCCCCTTCTCTGTTGGCTTTGAGGTGGATGCAACTTCTGGTTCTATCACTTCTTTTTCTCCTTCTTCTTCTTCTTGAGTCATCGCAATCTCAGGGTCCAACGCAATAGAAGCAGCCCGACTAGTCTTCTTTCTTTCTTCCTCCACAGTTTTTCCACTCCGCAATGTCACAGCTTGACATTGCTCTTTACTTGATCCCCTCGGGTTGCGTGGTAGTTCTGTTGAACTTGGCAGTGCCCCTTGTGGTCTGTTCTTTAGCTCGCTCGCAATCTGGCCCATCTGTAATTCTAGATTGCGGATGGACGTCGCCTGACTTTGAAGCACAATTTTGTTTTTCTTTATATGCTGCTTCAACAAGTTTTCCAAGGAGGATGATTGTGGCGGTTACGAACTACTGGCTTGATTGCTTGTCTGACCATTATTTCGCGAGAAGAATCCAGGTGGCCCTTCTTTCTGTGCCACAGATTGGAAATTCTGCTGCTGATTCTTCCATGCAAAATTGGGATGGTTTCTCCACCTGGGGTTGTAGGTATTAGAAAATGGATTATTTTTCACAAAGTAAATAAACTGTGGATTCTGTGGGCATTCTTCCATTTTGTGTCCATCACCGCAAGTCGCATACCTTATGGTGTTTTGATTAATTGTGTTTACTTGCCCATTTTGCGGTGTTGGGCTGCTGATCCCAATTTCCTGAATTAAGTTCATCATTGCGGTCATTTAATTCTATAGTGAAGCAATAGCACCATTGTTTGCATCGTTATCCTTGATTTTCAGTCTCTGATCACTCTCTCTCCAATCTTCGTGGTTTTTAGAGATGCGATCCAAGATGTTCTTAGCCTCGCCATACGTTTTGTCTAGCAGACCACCAACGCTGCCACATTGGTAGCGGTCTGCAAAGCGGGATTTAAACCATGATAAAAGATTTCCATCTGAAGGCAGTCTAGCAATCCGTTGTGTGGACAGTCCCTGACCAACCTCTTAAACCTTGCCCAAGCATCGTTGAGCGATTCGTCCATATCTTGTTCAAAATTCGTTGTTCCTGACCCTACTTCACCTTAATTGTTATTTGAACAAGTAAAAGTTATGTCTTGGTCCGAGTGGGGATAGTATTTCTCTTCTGCATGTCCATGAAGTTTTGAAAAATCCAAACATCTCAGAGATAGATAGAGAGGTAGGAATTTATCGAACGAACCGCACTCCTTCGTATACGTCAGGAGTCCATTGGTTATGAGTTTCATTCATCTAGCATTCTCAGTAGGTGGAAAATATTTCTTCATAAATTTCTCTATGACCTGTTCCCATGAAGTGATCTCTCTCGACTTGAGGGAATACACCCATTTTCTTGCCTGATCACATAGAGAAAATGGAAACAAAGTTAGTCGAACTTCTTCGGCAGAGATGTTCGGGAACATAAAAGTATTGCAGATTTCTATAAAGCTACGAAGGTAGGTGTGCGGTCTTCACCACGCCGTCCTCCGATGCGATGAGTATGCGGTGAACGGGTTGAGAAGGGTTCGGCTAACACTTCCTAAGATTCGTTCGTGCTATGCCATCATGAAACACACATACAATAGTAAACCATCTCTCGATGCGAATGCTATGGCTTCTAATGCTAGAACATATGCGATATATGCGATAAGTCTATAGGACCTACCATAAGCCTCTATTCTTATCCATGCGATGACAAAAGAACACACACACAAATAAGACGACCACATAATATCATAACCTATCTCTAGGATGCATGCGATGTATGTTGGCAAACAAAGCTTATCTCTAAGTCCCTATCTCTTGTTTATACAGTTCTAATCTTGCTCTCTCGAGTCTAGATTCTAACCTAGCTTTCTCAAGTCTTAGGTTCTTTCTTTAGACTCTCTCTCGAGTAGCTCTAAAGGGATGCTTGGCACAGCATAAAACAAGATAATCGCAAGCAATGAACATCCTAGGTCATGTTAGCTTAGTTTTTCTCAACCTATTTGACAAGTTTAGCTACTCATGCGTGCTAAGAGAGTGAACAGATGTAGAATAAGGACTTCCATTGTATAAATATAAATATGAAGTACAAAATAACAATGCAAGAAGAGAATAAAGAGCCTGGTAGAAATCTCTTGCTTCCAAGGCTTTTACACTGTCTTTTCTACTCGTGTTCAAAAGATAACCTCACTCTCGCGAGAGTCGGCCCACTCTCTGCTTTCTACGCCTCTAGGTTCTCTCTCGAGTTTCTCTGAGCGATCTTTCGGCGTCTCTTCTCTTCTCTAGCTTCACCTTAAAAATAAAAGAAAACTATGAACAAAGACTTGCTGAACCAGCTGAACCGAACAGGTGAACAGGTGAACCCCTTTTCTGAAGGATGCCCTTGGTATTTATAGAGCTTCGAGGTGAAAGGCGGCTTCTCTCTTACGATTGTACAGATGTGATGGCTTTAATTCTCTGACGGATGTGCCAAATATTTGTCACCGAAAAGCTGAGTGTACTTGTTATCGTTAGCGACTTGTCAACTTAATTCGGATTCGACTGTCATCAGCTTTATGTCCCATTGTGATTAATTATGCTTTTCACCCAGATGTGCCCACCAAGTTGCGCCGGCTCTATGCGACAATCCTTCTTGAGCAGATGTTTGCGAGCACAAATCACCGCAAAGCCTTGCGATAATGCTGCGCTTGTCCATTGATTTCTTGTGATCGCGCTTTTCGCCTTGCGTCAATGCATATTCTGCATAAAAACACAAAAGTTAACTGTTTCTATGCGATGAACGCATGCGACCGCAATGTTATTAACTTAATGCTTTTGGACGCAATTTAACATATTTTATCAACGCAAGCCAACATTGTTTAAGAACTTAGCACTGAATAACGTGCATTTCTGCCCGTTATCAATGAACACTGCCAAAGAGATTATGGAATCTCTAAGAGGGATGTTTGGACAGTCGTGCTTCACCTTGAGGCATGATGCTATCAAATACGTTTACAATAGTTGCATGAAAGAGGGGACTAATGTTCGTGAACATGTCCTAGACATGATGGTCCACTTTAATGTGGCTGAAATGAACGGTGCTATGATGGATGAAAGAAGTCAAATCTCTTCCGAATAGTTTTCTGCAATTTTGTATCAATGCCTTGATGAATAAAATCGAATACAACTTGACAACTCTGCTTAATGAGCTGTAGGATTTTCAGACCATGTTGAGAACTAAGGGTCTGGAACCAGTACCAGAAGTAAATGTTGCTTCTGCTGAGAAGAGAGAAATGTCCTCCAAGCCTGAAATTGCCCCGTCTTCGCAGACTAAGAGTATTCTAGCGAAGAAAGACAAAGAGAAAGGGAAAAAGCCTGCTGGTAAGAAGAGCAAGAAAACCGCTGCAGAGAAAGGGAAATGTTTCCACTGCAATGAGCTAGGGAATTGGAAGAGAAATTGCCCTAAATATCTTGCAGAAAAGAGAGCAGGGAAAGGCAAACAAGCTGCTTAGATCCTGGAAACTGTTTGCTCAGCTTATCCAATAGGAGAAGTTGCTGATGAAGATGTAAATTACCTGTTTTTGTTAAATCTTTTAATGAACCTTTTGTACATATTTTTTGTTATGAATGAAATGTTTTTTCGTGAAATATGTTTATTCTATCTCATAGAAATTTCTGTTAAGAATAAAATCATTAATAGCCATCAGCAAATATTTTAGATATTTAAATGGCTAAGATCGAAGTATAATGAATTTAAGATTTCTAGCTCTGACTGTTAACAAGAGTTGTTAAGGTAGGTCAGACCATCTTAATCAAAGAGTTGAAAGTACCTCAATGTAGTGGGAGAAAAATGTGCTTCCTAGCCATTATTGAGAAATAGATGAATTCCCCATAAGAAACCTATTTGTATACTAATATGTTTACAATGATTCTTTCGGCTAAAGTGTTTAAGAATCATTTAGTAAGACTAGAAATACCAGAGTTTAATAACCTAGGGCAAGAGGGAGAAATATCAGGTATGAGATACAAATGGTAAAACTATGGGTATGGCATGCCCTAGTTTATTGTATTTCTCTATAAAACTCAGAAACTCAGTCTTATATATCGGATATATAAGTTACCACTGGAGTTTTAGTCCAAGTGAGAGTTTTTTGAGTTTTATGTCCTAAAAATCGTGGTTTGTAAACATTAGAACTTATTCTGAGAATTCTAAACTTGTTGTTGAATATATTGTTTTTTAGAAATCCAATAAACCTAAGTCCCTTGACTATTATATGAGTACTTGAACTTTATGTGGAGACATACAAGTGGATCAGGTTCGAGTAAATAGTCAAAATGATCTATAGTATATGAATAAGGTTGGGTACCTTATTCTGGTAACACTATTAGATGAGGCTTACTCTGTAGTTGTTACAAAGAGTTGTAAAATGCTACATACGAAGTGATCCTAATTCGTGAATGTTGAGACATGAGAAGTGAGGGTGTACTATGCAAATGAGTTTTGTACAAGATCGGACCACGAAACCTGTCACTCTTACTTTATAATGCTGTTTACTGTTTAAGACTGAATATTTTGAAGCGATGACCTAAGTAACTTAACCTTAATCCTGAGCTAACTATGAACTTCTGTTTATTCGGGATTATCCTTTGATCTGCAAACGGTGAGAGTAGACCAATTGCCTCTGCTCAATAAGCTTACCATTTTGGGGATAATACCGGATGAATAACTGGGAACATAGGGTGCAAGAAGGAATTCACTCCTACCCGATTAGGGTTAGTAGAGAGGTTGTTCCCTTCAAGTGCTGATTCTGGGTCTTGAACAGGAGGCCTCACTCTCTCATTGGCCTGAGAGGGATTCGATTTGTTGATTGGATCACAAATCAATTGTTCATTAGGGGATCAGTGGAACTTAAGGAACAAGAGGTAATTTTGGGGTGAAAATAGAGATTCGACCCAGCCGTTATTACGAGCAACTTGTGAAGGGTTAACTTACTAGTCATGGTTATATCGAGTGGACATAATATATGTACAGTGAGGGGAGTTCATCTATGGGCTTTAGTGGAATCATCCATTAGTTAACGAATGGGGGTTAGATCGGTCTAATGAGTTTAGCCGATTAATCTCGGATCGTTGGAGCCCATGAACAAGCAGCGAGAGTCATAGTCGATGATTTGAGAAGATTCCAACGATGATTGAAAAAATAAATTGAAGAAAGAATAGAGAGATCAGTAGAGATATGAAGGATTTGAATCTGTTTCTGAGGTAATTCAATCTGCAATTTCATTCCCCTTTTTTAGATCTTTTTCGCGTCAATTTTAATCTAGGTTTGAGCTTTTTCCTTGCAGATTGTCACCAGTTGTAATGAAGGATTTGAATATGTTTCTGAGGTAATATGAAGGATTTGAATCTGTTTATGAGGTAATGCTATTTGGCTACATTTTAGTGTTTCTGAATATAAACCAGCTAAAAGATAAAATGTTGTCAATACACCCACTAACACCATTGCGATGGTAGAAAAGAATGTTGTTTTGTAGGAAATCAAGTCACCACATGAGTTTATGGCTAAAAAATAAAATGAACAATGCATCTACGTCGCATTGCGCCCGTCAATCAAGAATGAGAGATGAGCAATGCAATGACGGCACATGCGGCAATCGATCAAGAGCTTTGCGATCAACGCAATTTCAACCGCATACGGTAATAAAAAACAAAACTGCATGTGGGCAAACGATCGAAGATGTAAAGAGCAACACAATTGCGGAGGATTCAGACGAGTGTACAGCTGTCAGTTATACATTTTTTATGGGATTGATTGCGTAACAGAAGGAATATTTACTCCACCATTTCAGGAACTGCCTTAACAATAAAGTGGGGACTACAATGCAAAGAGTCAAAGCTTCGCCTATAAATAGCTTCTGCAATTCCATTGAAGAGATATACTTGATACAGGAAGACTTGATACTTGTATATACTCGAGACAGAAGAATTGTATACTGATCTGAGAGAGAGACTGGTCTGAGCGCCTGATCAGAGTAGATCCAGGAAGAATTCAGAGACAAGGCTGAGAGGTGAGTCTCCAGGCAAAGAATCCTTTCAATCTCCGTTGTTGAAGCTCTATATGAAGGTCACTTCTACCAGACGAGCAAGCCTGAGAAGGAAGCTCTTCTCTTCATCCATTCCACACGCCGGCAAGCAAAATCTCCGTCTAGATCTGTGTCAAGACGTTGACACTCTTCTGTATTTGTTTCTATCTCTTTTTCATCACTTGTACTCATCTTCTTTACTCTCTTATTCAGACCATGTATCAGACACTTAATCGTAGTATTAAATGTTATGACCATTTCCATTATCATCTCTCTGTCTATTTCCGTTCATCCATGATTCACTTTCTCCATGATGTTTTCTTAATCCCCTGGGTAATTACTAAGAATTAAGCAATTAAATTAATTTGTGTTAAGTAAATAATTATGTTTAGCTAAGGCATGCTAGATGATATCTTCACCTGTGAGAGCAGAAGTGAAGATGTTATTCCACCTATTGAGAAAGGGTTGGAAGAATGTGTTAACTAAAGCAAGAAGTACTTCCAGAGATGAAAGTAACCTTGCGTTCATCCCTGTTTCACCATAGAGATATGGGAATGCGGTCGATCACCGAGAGGTGTACGCCAAGGGAAAGCGGAACCTTAGTTGCATCTTCAACGCAATTAATAAACTTGTGATGTTTTCATTGATTATTCTTTCTCTTTTTGATTCATCCATAAAGACTTGCCATCGCATACCACGATCCTTTGTATAACTTCACAGTCAGCCTCGAACTCAGTATCATGTATTATGAATTTTGTATCATGTATCATAATAGTTTAGGACGTTACTTTTATCGCAATTTATTTTATTAACGCAATTTTATTTTACCACACTTTAATTTCTTGTATAAACACACAATCTTTATTAATTGTAAAACCGATAGCATGTATCACAAAAGTAACGCATTAACGAAAACAATCCCTGTGTTCAACCTCGGATTATTCTGAGAAACTTACGTTGGAATTATACTTGGTTTCAGTGCAAGGAAACTTGTGACAACGCATTACTCCATAGCATACAAGCATATAGTTAATAATGCATATTTAGAAGTAGTATCACATAACATGTGCATGAGCAATATAATAGCATAAGAGCAAATTTAGAGTTACAAGTTTATGGCAACATGAGCTTGTTGCACATTATCATGCATGCATAGTACACGCTCATTTCCAAGTTGGTAGCTATTCTCCTTAATCCCTTGATGCAAGCTTGTTTTGAGTCCCAACTCAATCTAGAGCACCAAGAGAATAGTGGGGAAGAACTTAGGTAGTTTTCAACAAGATTTGGAGAAGATTGTAGTTGGAGATCGAGCTTTGAAGAGGTTCTACAAAGGTATGTCATGAAATTCACTTGTTTTCTGCAAGAGCATGCTTTATATTTTTCCAAAATAATGAATTAGAGTGCTTTAATGATCCTTGTTGCTTCCGCTGTTGTTGGTACACTCTTACAATTGGTATCAGAGCATCATATAAGCATTCAATTCGGTTTAATTTTGGTTTGGTGGGTGTTTTATATGAGAAATATGAAACTAATGCACTGATATGATTTTTTGAGTTTTGGCATTTTAATTCTCTTTAATTTCTCATTTAAATTTGTAATTGGCTCTTGGTTGATGAGCTTTTATGTGTTAGCAAGAGTCTGTAATTTATTTGGAGTCATTGGAGTTGAAATTAAGATGTAATTGAAGAAACAAGTGAAGGAGGCCGAGTTGCTATTCTAGTTTTTCAGCTTCTGCTCAAAATCGTTGTTGAGGTTCAGTTGCTAAGCGATCGTCTAGTTCCAGACATTACACGATGTGAAGAAAAGCTAGACGATCGTATAGCAATGGGCATTGGTCGTTGTGATTTTGAATGCTAAACGATCGTGTACCTACGAGAGCTAGACGATGCGTTCAAATGCTATGCGATAGCACTATGTGATCGTTTAGTTTTTGCGTTGGAACTAAACAATACGTTGGATTTACTATACGATGGCACTACACGATCGTGTAGCTGTGGCATGCCCTAAGCGATACGATGAAGTGTTATGCGATAGCGCTAAGTGCTGTCTCTTATACACATCTAGATGTGTATAAGAGACAGCGTTGGAGGTGCTATACGATGGCACTACACGATCGTGTAGCTGTGGCATGCGCTAAGCGATGCGATGAAGTGTTATGCGATAGCTCTTAGCGATCGTCTAGCTACGCGCTAAGCGA
Organism: Benincasa hispida; assembly: GCF_009727055.1. Taxonomy (NCBI): domain Eukaryota; kingdom Viridiplantae; phylum Streptophyta; class Magnoliopsida; order Cucurbitales; family Cucurbitaceae; genus Benincasa; species Benincasa hispida. The sequence continues at coordinate 336,799 of NW_024064915.1, read as the reverse complement.
TGCGATGAAGTGTTATGCGATAGCGCTAAGCTATCATTTAGTTGGGACTAACACTAAACGATGACATGAAGTGCTACTGTCTCTTATACACATCTAGATGTGTATAAGAGACAGAGCTACAGCAGACACTAAGCGATCGTGTACCTCTTCTCAACACAAGGCGATGGTGTTAGACGATTGCCTTCAGCACTACACGATCGACCTTAGCAAGACTTTGAGGTTGGACCGAGAACAACCGGTTCGACCGATTTTCTCAAGGTCTAATCTGGTTCAACCTCAAAGTATTTTTGGCTGGTCCGGTTCAGACTCATCCAGTCCGGTTCAAAATGTTTGGGTTCGATTTGGAGCAGTTCGAGCGATTCAAAGATGGTTTTGAATCTGTTTGTAATAGTTAGGTTTTTGTTTACTTGTTTTTGCCAAAACTAAAACTATATCAGTTTGTGTTTATTTATTTATGCATTTGATGTATGATATAATTAAATAAATCTTGTATGTTCATACAGTATACCATTTAGATTTAAAATCTCATTATAGGAAGCATGTTATATACATTGAAAGTATGCTATAATTTGTTATAATATATAGTATGCATGTTAGGGTTTCTTGTATTTAATATAAGTGTTATATTAAATATTGAATGCCTTTATGTATGTTATGGATATTTAGCATGTCTAAAGTTTTATAAGTTGTTATAAAATTGGGTTAGACGTATAAAATCCATAAACAACAACTGCATGCTCACGTAGGTTGACCATCTATTTTAATAGTTAAAACTTATAAAACCCAGGTTACAAACTCAACCGGTATCTAATCTTGTCTAAGGTTGAGGGTACTTAAGTTGACGGTTTACGGAACACTTCCTACCTGGGGATTATGGCCGAATTATTGAGCGTTGGTAACTGGTTTTATGAGCATACGTGAGTGATGTGAGGTAATAAAATGGTTTATCATCTAGACATCATAGGTTAAAATCCAATTATAAGAGTTATATTTGGATAAACCACATAGACTTAGGGTTGTTTTATTAGCCGAAAAGAACATAAGTATAAATCTACCAAATAGAACACTTCAGTGGCAGATTAATAACTTCTATACGATAGAGTTATTAGAAAACTTCAATGGGAGATTAATAACATATATGATATGTTATTTTTAACTCTCACGTCTCTAAGAATTCACAATCCAGATTTAAGCGGTACTTCATGTAACTCTGGAAGTGACCTCCATTCGAAAAGTATTTTTTTAGCTTAAATCTAGATTACAGTAAATAAGGGAAAGTTGTTCAAACATAAGTCTATTATTTGATAAATAGATTTCAACTGTCACGTCTCCACATAGTTTACACCATGAGATTCATATGACACTTCGTGTCACCCTAAAAGTGAACTCCATTTGGAAAGTGTTTTGTATGAGTCAATATCAAGGTAAACAAAAGAAGTAATTCATAGTATGTGGGTGAAGGATATGTGTCAATATATCACACGGTCTCCTCCATTAGTCTAAACCGTGAGATTTCTATGTTGCACCTGCTAGTTTGCTTTAGGCAACCCTTTGCTAGTCATTTAGTGACGGTTATCCCCTCGGAGGGTTGTAACATAGGATTCGGAACAACCCAGGCTTCAGTAAAATGAATGGGGTCTTATAGTTCCGTATTCGATATTGTCTTCTATTTCGGAGGCAAATTCGTACCGTCCAATAAGATCTGAAAATGGCGGGTCACAATTACAAAAATGACTAAATTGTTGGTAAAGATCTTGACCGAAAATGATAAATAAATGATTATTGGAATTCCAGAGATAGTGTTTGGTCAAAATTGTTTGTTTTGTGAAGGAGTATATGACTACCTCTCGGTAGCACATACTCTGACTCACAAAAGTATGTTGTAAATAAATAATGGTTATGGGTACATTATTACTTTTTGCTAAAACTTGATTTTGGATTTAGTTACAATTTGTTAACTAGAATTTGTTTGAATTTTATCAGCATGTCGAATTCTTCTAGAAAACTCACTTCCGATTTAAATAACAGTAAAATCACATCAACAAACAAATTGCTAGCGGCTAATTACACCAAAAGAGTTTTAATAGAGGATTGTCCTCTATCTTCTAACTCATCTAAAATTTTGAATTATGTAGAGGAGAATCCAGAATTCGAACAACAAGATAAATATGATTTACTTGTTATGGAAGCATGTTTAGTGGAACAATAAAATATGGATAATTGATTCAGGTGCCGCTAATCATGTTTGTACTATCTCACAGGAAACAAGTTCCTGGAGACAGTTGACAAAAGGTGAAACAATCTTTAAGGTAGGGACCGAGGAGATTGTTTCAGCCAAAGCAGTGGGAGATATGAAGTTATTTATAGGAGACAAGTACATTTATTTGAAAAATGTGTATTATATTTCTTCTATGTAAAAGAATCTAATATCTATCTCTTGTTTTCTAGAACAAAATTATAAAGTTTATTTTGAAAATGATGAAGTGTTCATCAGTATTGAAAGTAAACAGATTTGCTCTACAAAATTAGAAAATAACTTGTATATGTTAAAACCAACTGAGGTCAAAGCCGTATTGAACATAAAGATATTTAAAACTGCTGGGATTCATAAAGAAAAGAAAGATTTCTCCAAATGCCTATCTTTGGCACTTGAGACTGGACATATAAATCTCAACAGGATTGAGAGATTGGTTAAGAATGGTCATCTAAATAAGTTGGAAGACAGTTCATTACCACTATGTGAGTCTTGTCTCGAGGGTAAAATGTTTTTTTGGAAAAGGTTTTAGAGCCAAAGAACCCCACTCAGACCTTTGTGGGCCTCTAAATGTTAGAGCAAGAAGAGGGTATGAATATTTCATTAATTTTATAGATGATTATTCCAGGCTTGGGCATGTTTACCTAATGCGCCAAAAGTCTGAAACTTTTGAAAAATTCAGAGAGTATAAGGCTGAGGTTGAAAACCAATTAGGTAAAAAGATTAAAACACTTCGATTGAATCGAGGTGGTGAGTCTATGGACATAGAATTCCAGAACTATTTGATAGAACGTGGAATTCAGTCTTAACTTATAGCCCTGGCACAACTCAGCAAAACGGTGTGGCAGAAAAGAGAAACAGAACCTTGTTGGACATGGTTCGTTCCATGATGAGTTACACTTAGTTACCCAATTCTTTTTGGGGACACGTAGTTGGGACTGCGATGTATATTTTGAATAGAGTTCCCTCGAAAAGTGTTTCTGAAACACCTTACGAGCTCTGGAGAGGGCATAAAGGAAATTTATATCACTTCAGGATTTGGGGTTGTCCAACACATGTGTTGGTGCATAATCCTAAAAAGTTGGAACGCCGTTCAAAAGTATGCCTATTTGTAGGCTACCCAAAAGAACCAAAAGGTGGTTTCTTTTATGATCCTCAAGAAGACTATATAAAGAATCATCAACCTCGCAGTAAGCTAGTAATAGAAGAAATGTCCAGAGAAATGACAAATGTATCAACAAGAGTTGTTGATAGAGTAAGTCCTTCAGCAAGAGTTGTTGATAGAGCAGGTCTATCAACAAGAGTTGTTGATGAAATTGGGCTCAAGAGTTGAGAATGTCTCGTCGTAGTGGGAGGGTTATACAACAGCCTGACCGGTACATGGGTTTAACTGAAAATCAAGTCATCATACCAAATGATGGTTTAAAGGATCTATTGTCTTTTAACTAAGCAATGAATGATGTGGATAAAAACCAATGGATTAAAGCCATGGACCTTGAAATGGAATCTATTTATTTCAATTCTATCTGGGATCTTGTAGATCAACCTGAAGGGGTAAAACCCATTGGTCGCAAATGGGTTTACCCAAAGAGAGAGGTTGGATTATGAAGAAACCTTCTCTCTAGTTTCCATTATAAAGTCTATTAGAATACTCTTGTCGATAGCCACATTTTATGATTATGAAATATGGTAAATGGATGTCAAGACAGCTTTTTTGAATGGTTATCTTGTAGATAGCATCTATATGTCTCAACCAGAAGGGTTTATACCGCAAGGTCAAGAGCAAAAGGTTTACAAACTTGATCGATCCATTTATGGATTGAAACAAGCTTCTAGATCTTGGAATATGAGATTTGACACTGCGATCAAATCTTATGGCTTTGAACAAAATGTTGACGAACCTTGTGTATACAAAAAAACCGTTAACAAAACTGTCGCTTTTCTGGTGTTGTATGTTGATGATATTCTATTCATTAGGAATGAGGTATAATATCTAGCTGGCGTTAAGAGATGGTTGGCTTCACAATTCCAAATGAAAGATTTGGGAGAAACACAGTATGTTCTTGGAATCCAAATAGTTTGGAATCGTAAGAAAAGAACATTAGCATTATCTCAAGCATTTTTTATAGACAAGATGTTGTCTAGGTATAAAATGCAAAATTCCAAGAAAGGATTTTTACCTCTCAGACATGGAATTCATCTGTCTAAGGAATAGAGTCCTAAGACACCTCAAGAGGTTGAGGTCAATCAAATTCCATATGCATCAGCAGTAGGGAGTTTAATGTATGCAATGTTGTGTACTCGTCCCGATATATGCTATGTCATAAGAATAGTTAATAGATTTCAGTCCAATCCTGGATATGATCATTGGACTATTGTTAAGAACATTCTCAAGTATCTTTGGAGAACGAGAGATTATATGCTCGTGTATGGTGCTAAGGATCTGATCCTTACTAGATACACTGATTCTGACTTTTAGAACGATATTGATTCGAGAAAATCAACTTCGAGGTCAGTATTCACTCTAAACAGAGGAGCAGTTGTGTGGAGAAGCATCAAGCAGAGTTGTATTGCAGACTCCACAATGGAAGTTGAGTATGTAGGTAAGTGAAGCAGCATAAGAAGCAGTATGGCTCAAAAAATTCCTGACAGATCTGGAAGTAGTTCCTAATATGCACCTGCCTGTCACTCTCTATTGTGACAACAATGGAGTAGTTGCAAATTCAAAAAAACCATGAAGCCATAAAAGAGGAAAGCATATCGAGCAAAAGTACCATCTCACCAGAGAGATTGTACATAGAGGAGACGTAATTGTCACGTAGATAGCTTCACAAGACAACTTAGCTGATCCATTTACAAAAGCTCTTTCGGTTAAAGTGTTCGAGGGTCACTTAGTAGAACTAGGACTACGAGTTTTGTATCACTAGGGCAAGTGGGAGAGTTTATGGTATTTGATAACTTGTAGAAATACAAGTTATTTATGCTGCCTTATCTAGATATTGTGGCCAAAAGATAGTAAATATACGTCAATTGTATGAAAATTAGCTCAGAAATACAATAATTATAAATTATCGAAATTACAGCCACTAACATCATAAAGATGGTAGAAGAGGATATTTCTACTCTGTTTTATAGGAATCCAAGTCACCGCTTGTGATCAAGGCTCAACGAGAAACTGATCAACGCATCTCTGTCATATTGTGCCCGTCAATCAATAATGAAGAGACGATTAACGCAATGATGACGCAATGCGATAGTCGATCCAGAGCTATATTTCAATCGCATGTGGTAATAAAAATAACATTGCATGCGAGCACACGATCGAAAGATGTAGCTGAGCAACGCAAATGCGGAGGATTGCGACACGTGTCAACTAACAGTTGTGCAGATTTGACGGTCTGATTGCATAACAGAAGGAATAATTATCCCACCATCTTCGGAATTTCCATAACAAAAAGTGAGGACCACAAGCCAAGAATCAAAGCTTTTCACCTATAAATACCCCCATAGATTTCAGTGAAAAATATACTTGATACGAGGGCAAATTTATGCTAGATTGTTGAGAGAAAAGCTGAGCTGAGTGTTGATATGAAGAAATCTGGGAAGAAGAAGAGACAAGGCCGAGAGGTGAGTCTCAGCACAATTCTGCCAAATACCCGCTGTGAAGCTCCGTGCTCAGATCCCTGCTACCGGTTGAGTAAGCTTGAGAGGGAAGCTCATCCTTCCACACGATCCATCCACACCGGTAAGCAAATCTCCATCCTGATTGACGCCAAGACGTTGGCGCTTATTTGTATTTGTTTCTAACTCTTTTCATCACTATATTTCATCTTCTCTATCTCTTCATTCACAAACCATGTATCAGACGCTAAATAGATTTATTGAATGTCTCGATCATTTCCATTTTCACTTCTCTGTCTATTTCCGTTCTACCATTAATCGCTTTCTTCATGAAGTCTTCTTAATCCCCTAGTAGTTAATATGGATTAAACGAGTAACTTAAACTATGTTAAAGAGAGAAATGCGTTTAGCTAAGGCATGCTAGATGACATCTTCACCTGTGAGAGTAGAAGTGAAGATGCCATTCTGATCTATCGAGAGAAGGTTAGAATAATACGTTAACTAAAGCGAGTAGTGGAAGCAACCTTGCATTCATTACGTTTATCTCTGTTTCACCACAGACATGTGGGAATGCGGCCGATCATTGAAATGTCTATGCTAAGGGAAAAATGGAACCGTACTTATAGCTTTAACGCAATTAAGAACTTGCGATGTTTATTAGTTATCCTTTCTCTTTCTGCTTCGTACATAAGACTTGCCACTGCATTACATGATCTTTGTATAATCTTCACAGCCAACCTTGACCTCAGTATCTTGTATCATGAAACCTATATCTTGTATCATCTTAGCTTAGGTTTATTTGTTTACATTTTATTTTATTATCGCATTTTATTTCTTTCCTTTACTTTATTGCAATTTTAAATATTTGTACACAAACTCTCTTATAAAATTGAAAAATCCCTGGTCGCATGTATCACAAACATAGCGCAATAACTTAAAACAGTCCCTATGTTCGACCTCGGATCACAACGAGAAAATTGCGGTGAAATTATACTTGGTTCCCGCACAAGGAAACTTGTGACAACGCACAACATACTACAAGAACACCCATTAATAACGCATATCTAGAAGTAGTATCGCATAAATCATCATTCATCCACACGTTGTAGGACTTAAGCTCGCACTTCTATTCTTGCATTGCACAATATCCAACATCTATGTTCCTACTATGTTACAGTATTGTAATGCCTTAGTTTATTGTATTTGTACATTTTATTCTCTCCATGTAAACTCAACATTGTATATATTTGTATATATTGATCCATTGGAGTTTTAGTCCAAGTGGGAGTATTGTTGGGTTTTATGTTCTAAAACTCGCAGTTTGTAAATTGATAAACATTTTCTATAATCAATATACTTATAATCGATTTATAAATTGTATGAAAGTCTAAATCCAATAAACTAAAACCCATGACTATTACATGAGTACTTGAACTTTATGTGGAGACATAAGAGTGGATCAGGTTCGAGTAAATAGTCAAAATGATCTATGGTACATGAATAAGGTTGGATACATTATTCTGGTAACACCATTGGATGCAGCCTACTTTGTAGTTGTCACAAAGAGTTGTAAAGTGTTACACACGATGTGATCCTAATTCGTACATATTATGACATGAGGAGTGGGGGCGTCAATGAGTTTTCATAAGATCGGACCAAGAAATAAGTCACTCTTACTTTATAACGTCGTTAACTGTATAAGACTGACTATTTCAAACTGTATAAGACTAACTATTTCATCTAGATATCCTAGGTAACTCGATCTTAATCCTGAGCCAACTATGAACTCCTGTTTATTCGGAATTACCCTTATATTTGCATAGGTGAGGGTTGGTTCAATAGCGCGGCTCAATAAGACTCCCATTTCAAGGGTAAGATCGAATAGATAGCTGGGAACATAGGGTGCAAGACGGAGCTCACGCTTACCCGATTTAGGGATAAGAGAAAGGTTGTTCTCTCAAGTACCGAATCTAGGTTTTGAAAAAGGGACCCCACCCTTTCACTAGGCTAAGAGAGTTTGGTTTAGTGATTGGATCACAAACCAGTTGTTCATTAAAGGATCAGTAGGAACTTGAGGAATAAGACGTAATCTCGGGGGTAAAACAGATATTTGACCCAACTATTATTACGAACAACCTGTGAAGGGTCGACTTGCTGATTACGATTAAATCATGTGGACATAATATATCTACAGTGAGGGGAGTGCAACTATGGATTTGTGGAGTGACCCATTAGTTAACGAATGGGGATTAATGTGGTCTAATGAGTTTAGCCAATTAATCTCGGATCGTTGGAGCCTATGATCTGTAGGTCTGCGAGGTCCCCCTACTAGCTCGTAATGGACTAGCTCTAGAATAGCGTGATAAGTTAATTTGAAATGTTCAAATTAAAATTAAGGGAATTAGTAATTATATGAGATATAATTATGTGTTTAATTTGAGAATTAAACGGAGTAGGAGAATTTATATTTAAATATGATTTAAATATATAAAGATGGATGTGTGTAAAAATTAATTTAATATTTGATATTAAATTAATTAAGTTTTATTTAAAAATTAATTTATGAAATTAATTTTATTTTTCAGTTTTTAAAATCAAAATGGATTTTGGAATACCAAATTTTGATTTTGAGATAAAATTGGAAAATTAGAAAATGCAAAACACAAATGGAAAAACATGGTTTTCCATTATCCATCTTCTACTTGCTCACACAAAAGCCATCACTATTGTCTTGTGTTACTCCAAGCATGAGCTGCAATTCATGCAACTCTCTTCCTTGTATGATTGTGGCAATATATTGAAGAGTTTGGAGTGAATTTCGAGCATGCAATCAAGAGAGAATTTTAGAGAAAATTCGTGCTGAAGAAAGTGTTTTTCAACCAGATTGTTGTTGTGAACTATTCTCCTTAAGCCCTTGATTCAAGCTTGTTTTGAGTACGACAACTTAATCTAGAGCACCAAGAGAATAGTGGGGAAGATCTTGAGTGGTCTGCAACAAGATTTAGAGAAGATTGCAGCTGAAGATCGAGCTTTGAAGAGGTTTTACAAAGGTATGTCATGAGACTCACTTGTTTTCTGCAAGAGCATGCTTTATATTTTGTCAAAATTAATGAATTAGAGTGCTCAAATGATCCTTGTTGCTTAAATCTTATGGCTTTGAACAAAATGTTGATGAACCCTGTGTGCACAAGAAAATCGTTAACAAAACTATCGTTTTTCTAGTGTTGTATGTTGATGATATTCTACTCGTAGGGAATGAAGTAGAATTTCTAGCTGACGTTAAGATATGGCTGGCTTCACAATTCCAAATGAAAGATTTGGGAGAAGCATAGTATGTTCTTGGGATCCAAATAGTTCGAAATCGCAAGAACAAAACATTAGCATTATCTCAAGCATCTTATATAGACAAGATGTTGTCTAGGTATAAAGTGCAAAATTCCAAGAAAGGAATGTTACCTTTCAGACATGGAATTCGCCTGTCTAAGGAACAAAGTCCTAAGAAACCTCAAGAGGTTGAGGACATGAAACGAATTTCATATGCATCAGTAGTAGGGAGTTTAATGTATGCAATGTTGTGTACTCGTCCCGATATATGCTATGCCATAGGAATAGTCAGCAGATTTCAGCCCAATCCTGGATATGATCATTGGACTATTGTTAAGAACATTCTCAAGTATCTTTGGAGAACGAGAGATTATATGCTTGTGTATAGTGCTAAGGATCTGATCTTTACTAGATACACTGATTCTGACTTTCAGACCGATATTGATTCGAGAAAATCAACTTCGAGGTCAGTATTCACTCTAAACAGAGGAGCAGTTGTGTGGAGAAGCATCAAGCAGAGTTGTATTATTGACTCTACAATGGAAGCTGAGTATGTAGCTGGAAGTGAAGCAGCAAAAGAAGCAGTATGGCTCAGAAAGTTCCTGACTTACCTGGAAGTAGTTCCTAATATGCACACTCATGTCACTCTTTATTGTGAGAATAGTGAAGCAGTTGCAAATTCAAAGGAACCTTGAAGCCATAAAAGAGGAAAGCATATCGAGTGGAAGTACCATCTCATCAGGGAGATTGTACACAGAGGAGACGTAATTGTCATGCAGATAGCTTCACAAGACAACTTAGCTGATCCATTTACAAAGGCTCTCTCCGTTAAAGTGTTCGAGGGTCACCTACTAGAACTAGGACTACGAGTTTTGTATCATTAGGGCAAGTGGGAGAATTTATGGGTATTAAAATGCCCTAGTTTATTGTATTTGTACATTTTGTTCTCTCCGTATAAACCAAACATTGTATATATTTGTATATATTGATCCACTGGAGTTTAGTCCAAATGGGAGTATTGTTGGATTTTATGTCCTAAAACTCACCGTTTGTAAAAATATAATAATATTCTATAGTCAATATACTTGTTATTGATTTTATAAATTGCATACATAAAAGTCTAAATCCAATAAACTAAGATCCATGACTATTATATGAATACTTAAACTTTATGTAGAGACATAAAGATAGATCCGGTTTGAGTCAATAGCAAAAACGATCTATAGTACATGATTAAGATTGGATACCTTATTCTGAACACTATTGGATGCGGCCTACTCTATAGTTGTTACAAAGAGTAGTAAAGTGCTACATACAAAGTGATCCTAATTCGTACATGTATTTGACATGAGGAGTGGGGGCGTCCTATGCAATGAGTTTTCATAAGATTGGACCAAGAAATAAGTCCCTCTTACTTTATAATGTTGTTTACTGTTTAAGACTGACTATTTCAAAGCGATGATTTAGGTAACTTGAATTTAATCCTAAATTAACTATGAACTTCTGTTTATTCAGGATTATCCTTAAATTTGCATAGGTGAGGGTTGGCTTAACAGCTCCAGCTCAATAAACCTCCATTTCAGGGGTAAGACTGGGTAGATAGTAGGGGACATAGGGGCAAGATGGAATTCATGCCTACCCAATTTAGGGATAAGAGAAAGGTTGATCTCTCAAGTACTGAATCCAAGTCTTGAATAAGGGGCCCCACCCTTTCATTGGGCTGAGAGAGATTTGGTTTAGTGACTAGATCACTAACCAATTGTTCATTAGAGGATCAGTAGAAACTTAAGGAACAAGACGTAATCTTGGGGGTAAAACAGACATTTGACCCATCTGTTATTACGAACAACCTGTAAAGGGTCGACTTACTTATTATGGTTAAATCATGTGGACATAATATATCTACAGTGAGGAGAGTTCAACTATGGGCTTTAGTGGAGTGACCCATTAGTTAACGAATGGGGGTTAATTCGGTGTAATGAGTTTAGCCAATTAATCTCGAATCGTTGGAGCCCATGGTCTATAGGTCCACGAGGTCCCCCTACTAGCTCGTAAATGGATTAGCTTTAGAATAGCAAGATAAGTTAATTTGAAACGTTCAAATTAGAATTAAGGAAAATAGTAATTATATGAGATATAATTACATGTTTAATTTTAAGAATTAAACGGAATAGGAGAATTAATATTTAAATATGATTTAAATATATGAAGGTGGATTTGTGTAAAATTAATTTAATATTTGATTTTAAATTAATTAGAATTAATTAAATTGTTTAAATAATTATTTACTAATTACAAAATTACTTTATGAAATTAATTTTGCAAAATTAATAAAATTTTCAATTTTTGAAATCAATTGGAAAAAAAATTGAAAAATTGGAAAAATAACACAAAATGGAAATTTGGATTTTTCCTTTAAACCTTCAACTAGCTCACACCAAACCCACTTATTTTGGCTTTAATAACTTCAAGCATGAGTTGCATCTCATGCAGCCATCTTCTTTGCATGATAACCTGCAATATATTGAGAAGATTGGAGTGGAATTGGGGCATGCAAAAATAGATTTTTTTGTTGAAAAATTCGTGTTGAAGAAGTTGTTCTTCAAGTGAGTTGTAGTAGTGAGTTCTTCTTCAAATTCCCTTCATTAAAGCTTATTTTGAGTCCTACAACTCAATCTAAAGTTCCAAGAGAATAGTGAGGAAGATCCTGAGGTGGTCTACAATAAGATTTGGAGAATTTTGCAGCTGAGAATCAAGATTTCAAGAAGTTCTACAAAGGCATGGCTGGAAACCCTCTTATTATAGCATGAGCATGCTTTAGTTACTGTCAAAATTAATGAATTAGAGTGCTTATTGATCCTTGTTGCTTCTGCTACTTGCTGATATACTCCAACAAGGTTTAGTACATAACATTGAATACGTAAGGCTACCAACAACCGATGCATAGGGAATCCATCTCATATCCTCAACCTCTTGAGGTGTCTTAGGACATTGTTCCTTAGACAAAACAATTCCATGCCTGAAAGGAACCCCTCTTGGAATTCTGCATCGAGTACGTGATCAACATTTTGTCAATGTACGATTCCTGAAAAAAGGTCAACCTTTTGTTCTTACGATTTCTTATGATTTGGATCCCTAGAACAAACTGCGCCCTTTCCAAATCTTTCATTTGGAATTGGGCGGCTAGCCATTTATTAACGTTAGTCAGAAAACCTACATCATTCCCAATGAGTAGGATATCATCCACATATAGCACAAGGAAAGCTACTGAGCTATTGATGATTTTCTTATAACCACAAGGCTCATCAAAATTTTGATCAAAGCCAAATGATATGATCGCACTATCAAATCTAATGTTCCAAAATTTAGATGCTTGTTTCAGTCCATAAATGAACCTATTAAGCTTGCAAACCTTTTGCTCTAGATCTGGATCAATAAACCCTTCTGGTTGAGCCATGTAGATGGTCTCCTTAAGATTACCATTTAAAAAGGTAGTCTTGATGTCCATTTGCCATATCTCATAATAAAAAACGTGGCTATGGATAGGAGAATCCTAATAGACAACAACATGACAACAAGTGAGAAAGTTTCTTCATAGTCCACTCCCTCGACCTGGGTATAACCCTTTGCCACAAGCTTAGCCTTAAAGATCTGTACCTTTCCATCTACACCTCTTTTCCTCTTGTAGATCCACTTACAACATATAGGTTTTACCCTATCAAGTTGATCCACAAGTTCTCAGACGAAATTGAAGTATATAGACTCCATTTCCTGATTCATGGCTTTAACCCACTCATCTTTGTTAGCATCATCCATTACTTGCTTATAAGACAATGGATCCTCAACTTCATCATCAGATATGATGTTTTGGGCTTCTGTTAAACCCATGTAGTGTACAGGTGGGTTCGCAACCGTCTCACTACGTCGAGGCAGTCTCAACTCTTGAGATGGTTGACTAGATGAACTGACATCAACAACTCTTGTTGATCTATTAGCCTATTCAACAACTCTTGTTAAAGTCTCAGCAGTCTCATTAGAAATCTCATCTAAAACAAGCTTACTTCGTGGCTCATGATCCCTTATGTGGTCTTCTTCTAAGAAGATAGCATTTTTCGATACAAACACTTTGTTCTCACTTAAATCATAGAAGTATCCACTCCATGTTTCTTTGAGGTAACCTACAAATAGGCGAACTTTCAAACGAGGTTCCAACTTTTTAGGGTTAGCCATTAGCACGTGGGCTAGACATCCCTAAATCCTGAAATGGCATAAACTACCTTTACGGCTTCTCCATAACTCAAAAGGCGTTTCAGAAACACTCTTTGAGGGAACATTGTTCAAAATATAATCTGCAGTATCTATTGCATATCCCCCAAATGAGTTTAGAAGATGAACATAACTCATCATAAACCTAACCATGTCCAACAGGGTTCTGTTTCTTCTTTCTGATACACCATTCTATTGAGTTATACCTGGGGCTGAGAGTTGGGACGTGATTCCATGTACCTAACAAGTTTTCAACTTCAGTCTTATACTCCTTGAACTTTTCAAGAGCTTAGACTTATGTTGCATTAGGTATAGATACTCATATCTTGAACAATTATCTATGAAAGAGATGAAATATTCGTACCAACCTCGTGTTCTTACACTCATCGAACTACAGAGGTCTGAATGTATAAGCTCCAAGGTCTCCTTGGCTCTATAACCGTTTCCAATAAAAGGTCGTTTGGTTATTTTGCCTTCAAGGCAAGATTCACATTCTAGCAAAGAGTTTTCTTCTAAAGCATTTAGAAGTCCACGTTTCACCAACTTCTTAATCCTATTGAGATTGATGTGACCTAACCTTAGATGCCAAAGCTGGACGTTTTCCTTAGGAGAAACCCTTGGTCTTTTTGCAGTTGCCGTTTTGAACATTTCTGTATTAAGTAAGGCTTTTATTGAAAGAGTAATCTAACATGCAGCGGAACAAATCAGAATCAATAAGCACTCTAACTACTTTTAATTTGAGTTTTAAACATGCTATTCAAGAGAAATTCATAGAGAGTTTGAAGCAAACATTACCTTTGAAGACTTAATCCACGAATTCAGTAGTAATACTCCAAGATTGAGCTTGAAACTTCAACAAGATCACCACCAAGATTTTCTCTACAAGGCTCAAGAAGGAATGTGTGGTGGCAACACTCAAATTAAGCTGAATAGATGATGAACTTTAGGTGGGTTGAGAAGGGTTTTCAACTCTTCAACATATCAATTTGAAATCTCAGCTTCTCTTCTCAAATCCATACATGAAGATGCATTTTATAGATTGATTTCATGTAAATACACAGGGTTGCATGGAGGGCAACTCCTCCTTGGAGTTAATTTGGTGGAATTTGGTGATGTACATAAGAGGAAGTGGATTTGATTTTCAATCAATTTCTCAAAATTGATTTTGAATTTTAATTTTAAATAAAATAATTTTATTTAAAATTAGTTTTACAAATTAATTCAAAGATTAATTTATATAAAACTAATTTTTATTTTATTTTAATTAAACCATTAAAATAATATTAATTTAATATCTTAATATTAAATCAATAAAACACTAGTTCCACCAATATGATTCAATTTCATATTTAAATCATAATTTAAATATTAATTGATTCTCCAATTTCGTTTAATTTCAATTAAACGTTTTATAATTGTATCAATACAATAAATTGAAAAACCCTAATAATTAAATTTGAACATTTCAAATTCGACCCTAATTCCAAAATTCATCCAATTAATACTCAATTTGTTACTCCAATTTATGAGCTAGTAGAGGGACCTAATGGACCTACAGATCATGAGCTCCAGTGATTTGTAATTAATCAGTTAAACTCTTTAAACCAAATTAATTACTATTTATTAATCAAGGCACACCAATATAGATCGATAGTTGCACTCACCTCACTGTAGATATATTTATGTCCATTTCGACCATAATCAGTAAGTCGATCCTTTACAGGTCGTTCCTATTTACAGCTGGGTTAAAATTACCGTTTTACCCCTGTAAATACATCTTTCACCTTAAGCTCCCACTTACCCTCTATCGAATAACTGATTTGTAATACCATTTATAAATCATATCCCTTTCTACCAAGAGAGGGTGGGGCCTCGTTGTTCAAGCTAGACATTAGTGCTTAAGAGAACAACCTATCTGCTAACCCTAAGTCAGGTAGGAATGAATTCTATCTTGCATAGCTATGTCCGTAGCTATCTACCTGGTCTTATCCCCAAAATGGAAGGCTTACTGAGCAGCGCTATTGGACTACTCTCACCTATGCAAATCAAAGGATAATCCCGAAATAAACAGGAGTTCATAGTTAGCTCGGGATTAAGATTGTGTTATCCTAGGTCATTTTAGTTTGATATAGTCAGTTTTAACAGTAAATGGTCGTTATAAAGAAAAGTGACTATTTCAAGGTCCAGTCTTATGCAAACTCATTACATAGGATACCCCCACTCACATGTCTTTACATGAATGATTTGTGGATCACAACATTTATAGCAGTATACGAAACGGGCCACATCCAATAGTGTTACAAGGATGAAATACCAAACTTTATCCATATACTTATAGACCATTTAGGCTATATACTATAAATTGATCCTATCTATGTTACCACATAAAGTTAAAGTATTCATACTATAGCCATGGATGTTTATTGGACTTTCATAATAGAATGAAATATCAATAACTTTATTTGAATAAAACACTCAATAATATTTTATTGAAAAATAGAATGTTTAACACAAAATTTACGAACTACGAGTTCTAGGACATTCCCTATAATCTCCTCCAGTGAGAATATATATATATATATATAATATAATATAATATAATATAATATTGAGAAAACATAGAGAAAAAATACAATAAACTAAGGCATCACCAATACCATAGATATTCTCTCTAATGAGATGGTACTTTTTCTCAATATGTTTTTCACGTTTGTGACTCCTTGGTGCTTTCAAGTTGGCAACATCACCACTATTGTCACAATACAATGTGATGGGTAGGTGCATATCTGGAACTACTTCCAAGTCAGCCAAGAATTTGGGTAGCCATACTGCTTCTTTAGCGACTTCACATGTAGTTATGTATTCTGCTTCCATTGTGGAGTCAGCGATACAACTCTGTTTAATGCTTCTCCAAACTATAGCTCCTCCATTGAGAGTGAAAACTGATCCCAAAGTAGATTTCATTGGTCTACACTAGTCGTAAAATCAGAATCAGTGTATCTAGTAAGGATCAAATTCTTAGGTTCATACACAAGCATATTGTCCTTCGTTCTCCTTAGATACTTGAGGATGTTTTTTACAGCAGTCCAATGACTGTGTCCTGGATTGGATTGGAACCTGATGACGATTTCAACTACAAAGTATATGTCAAGACGTGTACATAATATTGCATACATTAAACTCCCAACTGCAGATGCATATGGAATTCTTTTCATTTCCTCAACATCTTGAAGTGTCTTAGGTCATTATTCCTTTGACAAATGTGATGGAATATACAAGCATGCAATGGAAACAAACAGAATCAATAAGCAATCTAATTATATTTAATTTGAGTTCTAAAGCATGCTATTTCATAAACTCAAAAAAGGGTTTCAAGAAGAACATACCTTTGATGGTTTCTCCCAAATCCAAGCTGCTCTTCACTCCAAATCGATAGTGAACCACCAAGAGATCTTCACTAATTCTCAACCTTGAATTTGAGTGGTGGAACTCAGATTTGAGAGAATTTTTTAAGGTTTTTTTGTGAGTTTTAAGAGGAGGAAGAAGAAGTAACAGAAAACTTATTTTCCAGCTTCAGTTGTCCCTCCTCTTCCAAAATCCAGGAGTTTTTATTCAATCCCACCATGCAAGTACTCTTCAACATCCACAGCCAGCAGCTACTTGACAATTTCAAGTGGAATTCAGTACATGATTTGCATGATTCACACCTCATGCTTGGGTGTTTGTGGGAAAAACCCACTAAACATCTAATTTCAAATTTTCCAAATTTCCAATTGATTTCTTTTAATTAATCATATAATTAATTCTCAATTAAACAAATCTACAATTACAAATCCAATTCTAAAATTGAATTTAAAATTGGAATTTAATTTGAATTTGTTTAATTAATTAATTAAATTAAATTTAATATCAAATATTAAATTAATCACACACCTAATGTTAAACATGAATCTCATTCATGTAATTAATATTTAAATCAATATTTAAATATTATGAACTCTTCAATTTCGTTTAATTTCAATAAATTAAACGTTAAATAATTATATTAAATATAATTGTACAAACCCTAATTTGAATTTGAACTTATCCAAATTCAAACCCTAATTTCAATTTGAACATTTGAACATTTCAAATTGATATTATTCTAAATTCACTCAATTTAATAATTCAAGGTGTTCATGTTTTACGAGCTAGTAGAGGAACTTTATGGACCTACAGATCATGAGCTCCAACAATTAAGATTAATTGGCTAAAACTCTTTAGACCAAATTAATCAGTTATTAACTATCAAGTCACACTACTATAGCTCGATAGTTTCACTCTCCTCACTGTAGATATATTTATGTCCACGTGATTTAACCATAACTAGTAAGTCGACCCTTCACAGGTGGTTCGTAATATCGACTAGGTCAATGTGTTGTTTTACCCTCGATATTATGTTTTGTTCATTAAGTTTCAACTGATCCTCTAATGAACAATTGGTTTATGATCTAATCACTAAACCGGATTAGTCTCGAGCCAGTGAGAGGATGGGGCCCCTTGTTCAAGACTTGGATTCAGTACTTGAGAGAACAACCTTTCTTCTATCCCTAAATCGGGTAGGTGTGAATTTCATTTTGTACCCTATGTCCCCAGCTATCTACCCGATCTTACTCCTGAAATGGAAGGCTTATTGAGCTAGCGCTGTTGAGCCAACCCTCACGTATGCAAATATAAGTATAATCCCGAATAAACAGGAGTTCATAGTTAACTAAATCGAGTTACCTAGGTCATCTAAGCGAAATAGTCAGTCTTAAACAGTAAACGATATTTATAAAATAAGAGTGACTTATTTCTTGGTTCGATCTTATGCAAACTCATTGTATAGGACCCCACCACTCCTTATGTCAGTATTGTTGGGGTTGATGCCCAAAACTCTCGTTGGGTTCTGTAGTTTGTAAATACCTGTATTGAACAAACACTTATGATGTAATAATATGAGATATATTCTTCACTGTTGTTTATAAAACATAAGATGTTTTATTTGCTAAACCACAAACCAATGAACTAAGATCCCTGGTTATCATTGTAACTTAAGCATGTATGTGGAGACATACAAGTGGATAATGCCTTAAGTGATAACCAAAATGGTCTGTAGTATATGGATATAGGAGGGAAACCTTATCCTAGTGACACTACGGATGCGACCCACTTTGTAGAGACTTACAATTGTTTTGATGTGCTATAAATGGTCTGATCCTGATCATTCAAGTGGAGACATGCGAGCGGGGGTGTCCTTTAAATGAGTTTGTATAAGACAAGACCACGAAGTATATAGTCTCGTTATATAACGTCGTTCATGACAGAGACTTCACTTCACTAGGATGACCATAGGTACTATGACCTTAATCCTCAGTGAGTTGGGAACTCCTACCTTTGAGGGTGGTCCTTTGATTTGCATGGGTGTGAGTGGCCAGATTGCCGACTCAAACCTACCACTTTGGGAGTTGGGAACTCAGCTAAACAAGATGGAATTCACTTCTTCCCTGAAGTAGAGGTAAGTAGATAGATTGCTCCCTTAAGGGCTCATTCTGGGGCTTGAACGATGTGACGCCACACATCTTCTCATTGCCCGAGAGGTGTCCACTCATAGTAGGACTATGAGATATTGTTCATTAGAGGGATTAGTGGTACTTAAGGAGTTAGATGTAACTACAGGGGCAAAACAGTAAATTGGCCTAGTTGTACTTGCGAGCATCCGTGAAGGGTTATCGTACCGTTGACTGGTTATATCCGATGGACATAAAAATATATTTATGGTGAGAAGAGTTCAGTTGTCGGTCTCTAGTGGAGTTCCCAACAGTTAACGGATGGTGAATCTCGTGGCTAAAGAGTTTCGTCAGCTATTCACATACCGTTGGAGCTTCAAGCTACAGGTCCATAAGGTCCCTTTGGTAGTTCAATGGATTCAAGTTGAGAATCAGTTTTTGGGTCAGTTTGAAGTGTTCAAAATGACAAGAGGGAGTTTGATTATATATGATATGATTAAACAGGTTCAATTATATATGATATAGTCGACATGATGTATGAGATACATTAATTGGAGGAAAATGATACAAATATGATTTATAGCAAGTAAAGGAGAAAATGACTATGGATTAAATGTTGCATATGATGTGATATTAAAATTATAGGTCATAAATATAATATGATAAGTTAGTTATTTTATTTATTTATAATTAAAACAATTATGAGATAATTGTTGGTAGTTTTCTCTATAGCCATGTGTGAAAATGGAAGGTTGCATTCAGTTTTCATAACTGAAAGGATAAAATGAAAAATGTTTCCATTTTGGAAAGAATCGGAGTATCGCTTCATAAGTTGTACATTGCCTATCGTTTAGCTCATGAGAGCCTACACGACAACCTCAAAGTGTTGACTAAACGATTGTATACACGCGCATTTGTCTAAACGATCGTATAGCTTTTACTAAGCGATCGCGTGCCTAAGCAAACTTCTTTGAACGATCGTGCAAATGATCAAAGTTGTTTTCCTAAATGATTGTGTAGCTTTACTAAACGATCAAGCACCAGTCTATACAATAGACACAAACCTCTCCCACTTGCTTGGTCATTGAAGACGATCGTGGTTTCCTTCTTCTCTTTACCAAATCCAATAGATCCCATGCCTCCTGGATTCTCACTCTAAGAATACCAAGGTCACTGAGTGGTTGTGTCCAAGTTGCTGCTGTTTGTGGAGAAGTCTGTTCGTGTGCTAAGCAACAACAAGAGTTTTGGGTAGGTGACTGGGTTGCCGTTCTAAGCGAGAGCGAGAGGTGCTGATCCGAGACTCCACGAGAGCGAGAGAAATTTAGAAGAAAAGTTCTTCAAAGGTATGTCTATCGTTCCTTTGTATTTAGTTTTCAAAGCATGTCGTAATTTGTTCTAAAATGCATAACTTGTATGTATGTTTGTGAATTCTTGTAATTCTGTCACAATAAATCTGGAACGATCTTAGTTCTGCTCATAGGTACTCTTTGATAAGAGTTCCTTCAATTGATGTCAAAGTTAGGTTCTAATAGTCCAAATCCATTGAAGTATAGAATAACATTTACTTTCTTGGTGGGTAAAGCATGTCTATATTCTGTTTAAGTGTTAAACATGTGTTTGTGGATGTGGATTAATGGTGTTTCTGTGATGGTTGCCTTTGGTTATTTAATTCTTTTACATTCAAAGTTAATTGTAAGGGCCCCTGTGTAAAGTCAACTAGACTCCTCCCACTGCCACAGCTGAGACGACCTGCCCGGTGCCTACTCGTATCGTCATCTCACCAGCCTCCAGCTGCCGCCAGGATCTAATCCCCTGAAAAGAAGAATGAACATGATTAGTGGCCCTAGAGTCAATAATCTAGGCAGAATCATCATTCTCCACTAAACAAGTTTCCAAACCAGTAAATCATATTT
Organism: Benincasa hispida; assembly: GCF_009727055.1. Taxonomy (NCBI): domain Eukaryota; kingdom Viridiplantae; phylum Streptophyta; class Magnoliopsida; order Cucurbitales; family Cucurbitaceae; genus Benincasa; species Benincasa hispida. The sequence goes on along the minus strand of NW_024064915.1, from coordinate 315,893 downwards.
ACCTTGTTTTGCCTTGGCCTTAGCCTTAGCCTTATTCTTCTCCTTGATCCAGCGAGGATAATTCCTCTTCTAGTGCCCATCCTGGTTACAATGGAAACAGTTTCCTTTGTCTCTGGATGCTGGTCGCCTTCCCCGTTGGGTGACAGGCTGTGGGTTAGCAGGCGTCTTCCCCTTCCCCTTACCACCCTTCTTCTTCTTCCACTTAGTAGTGTTAGAAGTAGAAGGTGCAGACTTAGTCCCCAAGGTCAAACCTCGATGGAATTTCTTTGATGACGAGGCAACATTTGCCTCACCAACCTTATTTTTCTTACTTTTCAGCAAGGATTGGAATGTCTGTAACTTGTTGAGGAGAGTTATAAGGGTATAGTCCACTTTGTTCAGTATGGCATTACTAACAAAGTGTAGGAAGCTCAGCAACGAATGCAGGATTATGTTAACCTAGCTGCCCTCATCAATCTGAGACCCATTCATCTCCGCCACGTTGAAGTGGACCATCATGTTAAGCACATGTTCACGAACAGAGGTGCCTTCCTCTATTTTGGAGTTCAAGATGCATTTCAGAGCCTCGTGCTTGAGCTGTCCAGAAGGTTATCTGAACATTCCCCGTAGGGACTCCATGATCTCACGTGCTGAGACCATAGGGTTATGCTTCTTGGCCAAAACATCATTAAAACTGGCCAAGATATAGGCTCGGGCCTTCTCGTTCGCCCGTGTCCAACGCTCAAAGGGCTTTCAAATGTTTCGAGTGGCGTTTTGAGGTGGAATAGGAGGACACTCCTCTGTAAGGACGAATCGTAAGTCATAGATGATTAAAATTGTTGTGATTGTGTGTTTCCAACTAGCGTAATTTTTGTCAGCCAGTTTGTCGGTGCTAAGTAGAGCTAAAATGGCTATAGCCATAGTTACGTTGCTGAAAAACGAACAAACTTAATAAGTCTATGCAATACCACATTTTAACACCAATATTAGTTTTAGCAAAATAGTTTCCAAGTACCCTAAGTGAAAAGACTTCTATTTCGCAATGATGCCCCTGCGAGAAGGGACAAATGTCGTCAATAGGGTGATTAGATGCCCCTTCACTAGGATGAGACACTCTCAACCATTAGGTAGAAACAACTCTTATAACTGACCATAACAGTCATCATTCGTTAGGTCCAAAACTGTTAACCCTTACCAATTCTGCGTAAGTGTAACCCTTCATTTTCGGCTCTAGAGTCCTGCCCTAATACGCCCACTGTAGGCAAAAAGTAGATTAGGACAAGAGACTAAAGCGACCTTATCCTATACAGGAGATCAAATAAAGAATCGTGCAAAACTGTCATCCTATAGGGGACACTTCTAGGGTGACTCGAGGCAATGCACAGAAACATTATTCAACCTAACGAGAGAGACCATAGGATATCTATCGCACGTCCCCCTCCCACTTACTATGAACATTCTCCTCGTCCACCTTGATATTGACCTACCTAAACACCATCCTTTAGGGGGACACTCCCAAAGTGCCACGAGGTTGAGGAACTCACGGTGTGAACATAAAGGGAGAAATGCGAAGAGGTTTAAATGAAGTATCATATATCCCAAGTACCTTCCACTGAATATTTTACCTAGGGGTTCATTAACTTAGACCATCCGACTATTGATTTTATCTAAGTCAGTTTAATTTGCTCAAAAACAACTTTTGTCTTTGAAATTAAATAAGTTCAAGTAGTCACATTAAACTCTTTAACGAATTGTCCTCAAATTTACATGTATACATCAAATCTATCTAATTCACCTTTCCAGGTAGGTTCACAGGTAGGGGTGTTCCGTTTTCGTCAGCTTAAATACCCTCGCCTAGACCGAACCTGCCTTAGACAAAAGGTCCCTTATAGATAGAATTTCTACACTTTTAATCTTTTATTAGTCAATTTAATCCTATTAAACTGTTTAAAAGATTAAACCCTAGGTTACTAATCTTATTAGAACCGTGATCTTAGGTCTATCTCCACCAAGTTTTAAAACACTTTTAAAACTATGATTCAAGTCTAAGTTCGCATGCATGTCTTTCTTATAGATTTTAGTTATAATTTCCTTATAACTCTTATAAAAAAAACAACTAAAATCCATCCACATTGCCTTGCACAACTAGGTATTAAAAACACTAATAAATTTAACCAATGTGTCATGCTTCATACAATGTTCATTCATTACTATATATAACTTTTATATACTTGTAATGAACGAAGCAAACATGCTTCCATACATCCTTATACTATAACACTTATAATATAGATGATGCATGTCTATGCTTAATATATGCATAAATATAACTCTTATATTATATGATGCATGAGCATGCTCTTATGTAATTTAAATCATACGAACTCTAAATCATAACACTTACAATATAGAGATGATGCATGGCCAATGCATAACCTAAGGTGGGATTTCAAATAAATGGCATACCATATGACATATAATCAAACATATATCCTATGTACATTCACAAAAAATCAATGGACTGGGATGAGTAGCCTCAAAATCAGAAATAAAATTCTATCTATTACATTTTTCCATTGAGCAAACCGGTTCACAGGCGAATTGGGTCTTGAACTGCCCGAGCGAAGCCTCCCTAATCATTTAGCAAACAGGCTAGGTATCCACGATCGTTTAGCTACGATCGAGTACCATTTACAATGCGATGAAGCATAAGACACTCGATCATTTAGTGCACCAAACATTAAACGCAAGTCTAAACGATCGTTTAGACAACAAAGTTGCTGTGAAGCACGATCATTTAGACAATTGTAAAGTAAGCGTTGAAATAACATTTACTCCGTAATCGTATAGTCAATAACTAAGCGATGAGGCTTGCTAAGCTACATGATCGTCTAGTGCGTGCACGTCAACAGGCTCTCGAGTATCCCATACTCAACGATTGCTTACCCCTTCGTTTACACGATCTGACCAATGGTCATCTTCATCCTCGAAGTACAACAATTCCTTGGCATGAAGCCTCGTCATGAGCGACTCACAAAGACCCAAACACTTTGAATTTACAGACTTGATAGTAAGTTAATATGCCCAAAAACACAGGGGCCCTTACAAATAACTTTGAATGCAAAAGAATTAAATAACCAAAGGCATCATCCCAGAAAACTCTGTTAATCTACATCCACAAAACCATTTAACAATTAAATAGAGTGCAGACATGCTTTACCCACCGAGAAAGTAAATGCTATTCTCTACATCAATGAATTTAGAATATTAGAACCTGACTCTGATACCAATTGAAGGAACTCTTATCAAAGAGGACCTATGAGTGAAAGCAAGATCATTCCAAATTCATTGAGATAGAAATACCGCATTCACAAACAAACATACAAGATATGCATCTCCTAATAAATTACAACATGATTTTAACAAATAACTAACAAAGGAATGAGAGACATACCTCTTGAAGAACTTTTCTTCTTTCTTTCTCTCGCTCTTGTCAGGATCGACAACTCACGCTATCACTATGATTGCCAAGTCTATTGTCCACCAAATCTCACTATCACTCACCATCGAATGGTCTTCTACATGAACAAGGCAACAAGAAGGACACTACCACTCAGTAACCTGGGTATTCTCAGAATGAGAATCTAGGAGGTGTGTGCTCTGTTGGATTTAGTAGAGGGAAGGAGTAAAGAACGATCGTTTACAACGACCAAGCAAGTGAGAGAGATTTTTTGTCTATCGTATAGATGGGTGCTTGATCGTTTAGCAAAAGGTGCACGATTGTTTATTAAAATGAGGCTGATCTTTAAATGATCATTTAGGTTAATCGTTCTCGCATACGATCGTTTAGGTAAGCTGCGCTTGTACAGATCATTTAGTAAAACTTGAGTTGTCGTGTCTGCTCTCGTTAGCTAGACGATGGGCAGTGTACTATCGTGAAACGATTATCCGATCTCTTTGCAAAATGAAAACTATTTTCATTATATCCTTCATTTATGAAATGCAACCTCCCACTATCTCGTGCGGTTATGGAGAAAAACCACCAATAATTATCTCATAATTATTTAATTAAAATAAATATAATCATATTATATTTATAACCTATAGATACCACATCATATGCAACATATAAACCATAGTCCTTTTCTCCTCCACTAGATATAAATCATATTTATATCTTTTTCCTCAAATTAATGTATCTCATACATCATGTCAACTATATCATATATAATTGACCAGTTTAATCATATCATATATAATCAAACTCCCTTCTGTCAATTTGAACACTTTAAACTGACCCAAAAACTAATTCTCAACTTGAATTCATTGAGCTACCAAGGAGACCTAATGGACCTGTGGCTTGAAGCTCCAATGGTACGTGAATAGCTGACTAAACTCTTTAGCCACGAGATCCACCATCCGTTAAGTGCCAGACATTCCACTAAAGACCAATAGCTGTACACTTTTCACCACAGATATATTTCTGTGTCCATCGGATATAACCAATCAATAATATGATAAACCTTCACAGATGCTCGTAAGAACAGTTGGGCCAATTTACCATTTTACCCTCGTATTTACATCTAACTCCTTAAGTACCACTGATCCCTCTAATGAATAATACAACATAGTCCTACTATGTGTGGACACCTCTTGGGCCATGAGAAGGTGTATGGCGTCACATCGTTTAAGCCCCGAAATTAGCTCTTAAGGGAGCAATCTATCTACTTATATCTCCTTCGGGAAGGAGTGAATTCCATCTTATGTAGCTGAGTTCCCAGCTCCCAACTCAGACGAATCCCCAAAGTGGTAGGTTTGAGTTGGCAATCTGGCCACTCGCACCTATGCAAATCAAAGGACTGCCCTCAAAGGCAGAAGTTCCCAACTCACTAAAGGTTGAGGTCATGTTACTTATGGTCATCCTAATGAAGTGAAGTCTCTATCATGAACGATGTTATATAATGAGACTATAACACTTCGTGGTCCGGTCTTATACAAACTTCTTTGTATAGGACACCCCTGCTTGCATGTCTCCACATGAATGATCAAGATCAGACCATCTATAGCAAGTCACAGACTTGTAACTATTCTACAAAGCGAGCTGGATTTGTAGCGTTACCAGGATAAGGTTTCCTTTCTATATCCATATACTATAGACCATTTTGGTTATCACTTAAAGCATGATCCACTTGTATGTCTCCACATACATGCTTAAGTTACAATGACAACCAGAGATCTTAGTTTATTGGTTTGTGGTAAAAAAATAATAATACATCCCATGTTTCATAGACAATATTGAAGAAAATATCATATATTATTACATCACAAGCATTTGTTCAATACAATGTTTACAAACTACAGGACCCAACAAGAGTTTAAGGCATCATTCCCAACAGTTTTTGGGCATATTAACTTGCTATCGAGTCTGTAATTCAAAGTGTTTGAGTTAGTGTGAGTCGCTCGTGTTGAAGTTTCAAGGCAAGGATTTGCATTGTGCTTCGAGGAAGAAGAAGACCAAGCGTTGGTCAGATCATGTAAATGATGGGGCAAGCAATAGATGAGTATGGGATACTCGGTAGCAAGGTGAACATGCGCACACTAAACGATCATGTAGCTCAACAAGCTTCATTGCTTAGTCACTGAGTACACGATCACGTAGTAAAAATTACTTAAAGTGCTTGCTTTATGGTCGTCTAGATGATCATACTTCATAGCAACGTCGTCGTCTAAATGACCGTTTAGACTTGCGTGTTTCATTTAGTGCGCTAAACGATTGAGTACCTCATGCTTTATCGCATTGCAAATGGTACTTGATGATAGTTGAACGATTGTGGATACTCGGTCAGTTTATAAACGATCAGGGAGACTTCGCCCGGGTGGTTCAAGACCTGGTTCACCTGTGAACCGGTTTGCTCAATGGATTTATGTAATAGATAGAATTCTATTTTTTGGTTTTTTGAGGCTAAATCATCCCAATCCATCAGTATTTGGTGAATGTACATAAGATGTATGTTTGATTATATGTCATATAGGATGCCATATAGTTGAAATCCCACCTTAGGTTATGCATTAGTCATGCATCATCTCTATATTGTAAGTGTTATGATATAGTAGTTTGTATGACTTAAATTACATAAGAGCATGCTCATGCATCATATAATATAAGACTTATATTTGTGCATGCATTAAGCATAGACATGCATCATCTTTATATTATAAGTTTTATAGTATAAGGGTGTACGAAAGCATGTTTGCTTAGTTCATTACAAAGTATTTAAGTGTTATATATAGTAATGAATGGACATTGCATGAAACATGACACATAGGTTAAATTTATAAGAGTTATAAATACCTACTTGTACATGGCAATGTGAATGGGTTTTGGTTATTTCTTTTATAAGAGTTATAAAGGAAATTAGAACTAAAATCAATAAGAAAGACATGTATGCAAACTTAGGCTTGAATCATGGTTTTAAAAGTGTTTTAAAACTTGGTGGAGATAGACCTAAGATCACGATTCTAATGAGATCAGCAACCTAAGGTTTAATCTTTTAATCAGTTTAATAGGATTAAATTTGACTAATAAAAGATTAAATATGTAGCAAATCTATCTATAAGGGACCTTTTGTCTAAAACAGGTTTTGTCTAGGCAGGGGTACTTAAGCTGATGAAAATGGAACACCCTTACCTGTGAACCTACCTGGAAAGGTGAATTAGATAGATTTGATGCATGCATGCAAATTTGAGGATGGTATGTTAAAGAGTTTAATGGGACTACTTGAACTTGTTTAATTTCAAAGATAAGAGTTTTTTTGAGTAAATTAAACTGACTTAGATAAAATTAGTAGCCGGATGGTCTAAGTTAAAGAACCCCAAGGTAGAACATTCAGTGGAAGGTACTTGAGGTATATGATACTTCATTTAAACCTCTTCATGTTTCTCCCTTTATGTTCATATCGTTAGATCTATCCTCGACCCCGTGGCACCCTGGGAGTGTCCCTCTAAAGGATGGTGTTTATATCAAGGTGAATGGAGAGAATGTTCATAGTAAGTAGGAGCGGGACGTGCAGCAGCATATCCCATGGTCTCTCTCGTTAGGTTGGATAACGTTTCTATGCATCGCCTCAAGGCACCTTGGAAGTGTCCCCTTATAGGATGGCAGTTTTGCACGACTCTTTATCTGATCTCCTGTATAGGATAAGGTCGCTTTAGTCTTTTGTCCCAATCTGCTTTTTCCATACGGTTGGCACATTAGGGTGGGACTCTAAGGCCGAAAATGAGGGGATAACTTATGAGAAATTGTTAAAGGTTAACAGTTCTGGACTAAAAAATGGTGACTTTTAGGGTCAGTTACAAGAATTGTTTCTGCCTAATGGTTGAGAGTGTCTCAACCCAGTGAAGAGGCATCTGATCACCCCACCGATGATGTTTGTCTTGCCTCGTTGGGGCATCATTACGAAATAGATGTCTTTTCACTTAGGGTACATGGAAACTATTTTGCTAAAACTAAAATTGGTGTTAAAATGTGTTATTTCATAGACTCATTAAGTTTAATCATTTTCTAGCAACATAAATATGGCTACAACCACATTAGCTCTTTTAAGTGCCGACAAATTGACTGGCGAGAATTACACTAGTTGGAAACACACGATCACAACTATTTTAATCATTGACGATTTATGGTTTGTCTTTACGGAGGAGTGTCCTCCTATTCCAACTCAGAACACCACTCGAAATGTTCGGGAGGCCTATATGTGTTAGACAGAGGTGAATGAGAAGGCCCAAGCACTTGGCCAGTCTTAATGACATTTTGGCCAAGAAGTATGAGCCTATGGTTTCAGCATGTGAGATCATGGAGTCCCTGTGAGGAATGTTCGGACAACCATATGGATAACTCAAGCACAATGCTCTCAAATGCATCTTCAACTCCAAAATGGAGGAAGGCACCTCTATTCGTGAACATGTGCCATATGATGGCCCACTTCAATGTGGCAGAGATGAATGAGTCACACATCGATGAGGGCAGCAAGATTAGCATCATCCTGCACTCGTTGTCGGATAGCTTCCTGTATTTTGTTAGTAATGTTATATTGAACAAATTGGACTATACCCTTACAACTCTCATCAACGAGTTGCAGACATTCCAATCCTTGCTGAAAAGTAAGGAGAAGAAGGTAGGTGAGGCAAATATTGCTTCATCTTTAAAGAAGTTCCATAAGGGTTCGACCTCAGAAACCAAGTCTGCACCTTCTACTTCTAACACTTCAAGTAGAAAAAGAAGAAGGGTGCTAAGGGGAAGGGAAGGCACCTGCTAACCCACAACCTGTCACCCCAAAAGAAAGTGTTTCCATTGCAACTAAGATGGGCAGTGGAAGCGAAATTGTCCTCGTTGGATCAAGGAGAAGAAGAAGGCTAAGACCAAGGCAAAACAAGGTAAATATGATTTACTAGTTTCGGAAACCTTTTTAGTGCATAATGATGATTCTGCTTGGATTATTGACTCTGGGCCACTAATCATGTTTGTTCTTCTTTTTAGGGGATTAGATCATGGCGGCAGCTAGAGGCTGGAGAGATGACGATGCGAGTAAGCACAGGGCACATCGTCTCAATTGTGGCTGTGGAAGGGCTCTAGTTGACTTTACATAAGAAGTTTATCATTTTGAATGATGTTTATGTAGTTTCCGAGTTAAAGCGGAACTTAATTTCTGTAAAGTGTCTGATTCATTGTAAATATACTCTTAATTTTGAATTGAATAAAGTGTTTATTCATAAAGATGGAGTTGAGATTTGTTCAACAAAACTGAAAAACAACTTATATGTGTTAAGGCCGTTAGCAACAAGTTCTGTCCATAACATAGAGATGTTTAAAACTGGCGTAATTCGAAATAAATGACAAAAGGTTTCTCCTAAGGAAAATGCCCAACTTTGGCACATTTGATTAGGGCACATCAATATCAATAGGATTGAGAGGTTGGTGAAGAATGGACTTCTAAGCGAGCTAGAGGAAAATTCTTTACCGGTGTGTGAATCTTTCCTTGAAAGCAAGATGACTAAAAGACCCTTTTCTGGAAAGGGTTATTGAGCCAAAGAGCCTCTAGAGTTGGCATTCAGACCTTTGTGGTTCAATGAATGTGCGAGTCAAGGGAGGCTATGAATACTTCATCACTTTTACTGATGATTACTCTCGGTATGGGTATGTTTATTTGATGCAACAGAAGTCTGAATCCTTTCAAATGTTCAGAGAGTTCAAGGCTGAAGTTGAAAACGCATTGGATAGACGGATTAAAACACTTCGATCGGATCAAGGTGAAGAGTTTTTGGATTCTGAGTTCCAAAACTATATGATAGAACATGGAATCGTTTCCCAATTCTCGACGCTAGGTACACCTCTGCAGAATGGTGTAGCTGATGCTCGTATTTATAAAGTGGAAATATGATGATAAAGTAGAAATATGGATGATATCGGAATTCAAGTGTAAATTCCTCTGAGTTTTCTGGTAAGTCCAGGGTCGAACATAGGGACTTGTGCAAATAGATTGCATTGGTAATTTTGATGAAAACTTTGTGGTAACCGAGTAAATAAATAAAGTGTTTGGTTTGTTGATTGTGTTGATGAAAAAGAAATAAATAAATGTGGTAGATTTGAGAAAAGATAGTTGTGTTGATAGATGCAATGAATATACTATGAACGGGTTGAGAAGATCTTTAGCTAGCGTTACTCGGAAATGCGTCAGACTATGCAATCATGTTACTACCATGCACAGCAAGTCATTTTCCAATGTAAATGCGATGCTCCTAAATCAGGACACATGTGTTGAATGCAAAGTGTCCATAGAGCTTATTCCTAAGTCTCTACTCTTGTCCTATGCGATGATGCAAAATGCATGAAAGCAAGGTGACCGCATATAATCGCATCCTATCTCTAGGATGCATGCAATGTGTTGATAACAAATAGTGCTCATTCCTAAGCGTCTATCTCTTATATTATGCGTTCTAATCTGACTCTCCCGAGCCTAGATTCTGACCTGACCTTCCCAAGTCTAAATTCTGTCCTTAGACTACCCTCCCGAGTATCCCTAATGGACAAATGAAGCATACATAAACAGGATAATTGCAAAGAATGAAGATTCCCTAGTTGTTCTAGTAAATGCTTCTCAACCCATTCAACTGATTTAACTACTCATGCGTGAATCACAGAGAGTGAACAAATATAGAGAAAGAAATTCCATTCTTATAAATGAGTTGAGTACAAAATGCCAATGGAAGTTAAAGGTAGAGAGCCTGGTAGCAATTCCTTGCTGACCGAGGCTTTTTACACTGAAATCTCTATTATGATCTAAAGATATGCCCACTTCTGCAAGCGTCGGCCCTCTCTCTATCTTTGAAGCTTCCGGCGCTCTCCCAAGCTTACCGGAACGATCTACCTGCACAACTTTCTCCCTCGCATCCACCTTAAAATAAAAGAAAACTAAGAACAAAGACGTGCGAACTGAACAACTTATTATAAAAATGGTGAACCCCTTTTCTGAAGAATGCACTTGGTATTTATAGAGCATCCATGGTGAAAGGCGGCTTCTCTCTCCCGGTTGTACAGATGGGGCAGCTTTAATTCCTGATTGACGCGCCGAATAATTATCATCGATAAAGCTGAATGTACTTTGTGACCGTTATCGACTGTCAACTTAATTTGGATTCGACTGTCATCAGCTTTCTGTCCCATCACTCTTAATTGGCTTTTAACCCAGATGCGCCCACCATGTTGCGCTGACCAAGTTGCGACAATCCTTCTTGGGCAAATGTTTGTGAGCACGATCAACGCAAAGCCTTGTGGTGAAGTTGCGCTCGACCAATGAATTCTTATGATCGCAATCTTGCATTGCGTTAACGCATATTCTGCACAAAAATACAAAAATCATTAGTTCTAATGTGCTGAACGCATGTGACCACAATATTATAGAATTTATGCTTAATGGACGCAATTAATCATATTTCATCAACGCAATCCACATTGTTTAAGAGCTTAGCACTATGATAACGTGCATTTCTGCCCGTTATTACACCCCCAAATTTAAATAATGCTTGTCCTCAAGCATAAGCTAAAGATTCCTTTAGCAAGTCAACCGCAAAGTTCTTTTCCTAGACTTCTCAAGAATACCTCATTCAAATCCTATATACCAGAATTTCCTTAAGTCTTTTTCAAGCCTCTTCTTAAAATATTTCTAAGACCTAGGGACTACAAGTTTAACTTTCAAAAGGACTTTACTAAATTCCTGAACATCGTATGATTTATTTCAGAAAAAGAAAATTTTTCTACCGGGGTGTTAAATGATTTTATCCTTGCACAAAAAATTTTCTTCATTGATATATATATATATTTTGACCTTGCACTGATCCGAGTGCCTTGCCTTCGTTTTGACTTGCCCCCACGTGTGTCATGCGGACATCCAACTACGAGCAATGCACTATTTCTTAGACTAAACTCATACCTATTTGGCAGTGGAGTTACGGTCATTTATTTATGCGTTGATCCTGGTAACTTACTTTCGTTTTGGCTTGCCCCCACGTGTGTCATGCGGACATCCAACTACGGGTATGTGTCTTTCACAACTTAACTCTTATCAACATGGGTTTCCTATTGCATTGACAATGGAGTTGTTATTCTCAAAATATATATAATTTTTAGAGATAAAATAGCAAGATCGAAAATAAATACCTCACCCCCAGATTTAAAATGTGGCAATGTCCTCATTGCCAAAAGATTAAAATAAGTCATGCGATGTTCTAGAATGCATTGTAAAGAGAGTTTGAAAGAAAGTTAACAAAACCCTGACTTCTAGAAATATTTCATGAGGTGACTATCTTAAGATTAAGTTGACTCTAATATATACGAAAGAAATGGAAGTATATTTTTCATCATTGAAATCATACTTGGCAAAGAACAAAATGCGGTAAACTACTAAATTTATCTATGTCAAATGATTGCGGTGATTAAAGAGGATGCGGTGATAAAACTTGTAAAACTAACATGCGATGTGATAGCGCAAAATTTGAAATAAAGATAAGGAAGAGTACACCCGCAAATTTTGCGCTGTCGCCCTTATCGTATTGACGCATCGATCTTTGCGGCGGTCTTTCTTCTTTGGGTTGCAGTGATGGAGTAAGATAAATACTTTGTCACGTAACATCTCTGCAATCCAGCGCCTCGATCGTTGCAAGAAAAACAAAGAGAGGGTCAAATTATTTTAAACAAAATAAAACTTGTTATCGCATTTGTTTGTTTTTTTGTTTTTTTTTTTTTTAAATAGAAGATAGTGATAGTAAAGTAAGGATAGATCAGGATTGAAAAGATATAGTAAAAATTATGAATAATGGAGAAGAGTTGAAGAATCTATGTTTCCCAAAGCTTGCGTCCCTGATATGTTGCGATCATTTGATAACGCAGGGACCACTTATTTCCGGCTGGTTTGTTCACATCCATGGTGGCTTTCTCTCTTTTCTTTGTCCTCTAGGATCTTTACTGCCTTAATCCAGAGTTTTCCCCATGAATGCTCATTCAATTTCCCCCTTGCGCACATCAATTTGAGCGTGACCGATTGAAAGGAATGGTCGTCCCAATATGATGGGCGCATCTTCGTTCGCTTTATAATCCAAAATTAGGAAGTTTGCCGGTAGGATGAATTTATCGATTAAGATTGCAGCATTTTTCAACTCCCCTTCAGGTTGTATTCAAGATCTCTTCACGAGCAGGAGAGTTTCCTTTGTGGGTGTAAGTGTGCCGGCATTCAATTGTTTGAAGATTGACAACGACATTATGTTTATACTTGGCCCGAGGTCACATAGTGCCTAGCCACTGAAGGTCCCTCCGATAGAGCATGGGATCGTGAAGATTCCTGGGTCGCTCATTTTAGGTGGGATCATAGCATTTTGCGCTGCAGCCACTATTGCGATATTTTCTTCCTCATTTTGTTCCTCCTTCAATCTCTGCAGAGTTACTGGTGGTTGGACTTCTTCTATCTCAATATCTAGAGACTTAAGGGTGGACGCAACTTCAGGGTTTGTTTTCTTGGGCTTTTCCAAACTATAGGTCAGCGGGTCTTTGGTTATCACCGTAATTGAGTTGGTCACAATGCGCTTCTCCCTTACTTCTGCGATCATGTCGTCACTTAGGAAGGAGACTGCTAAGCTCCTTTCCGTTAACCCCAGAATTGCAAGGGAGCTCAGTTGAGCTCGGCAATACTCTTTGCGGTCTATTTTTCAGCTTGCTCGGAATTTGTCCCATTTGGGTTTCGAGATTTTCGATGGATGTAGCTTGGTTCTGAAGCACTGTTTCATTTTTCTCGATATATTGCTTTAGAAAGCTCTCTAAGGATGAAGATTGCGGTGGTTGTGAGCTGCTAGCTTAGCTTTGCGCTGGACCATTGTTTTGCGAGAAAAATCTGGGTGGCCCTCTTTTTTGTGCCACAGGTTGAAAGCTTTGTTGTTGATTTTTCCACGTAAAATCCACCCGAGGTTATATGTATTGGAGTAGGGATTATCTCTCATGAAGCATACTAACTACGGGTTTGTTTGACATTCCTCCATCGGGTGAGCATCACCGCAAATGACACAACTTGCGGTCGTTTGATTGATTACGCTGACCTGCCCGTTCTTCACTCCCGTATTATTAATTGGATGCCTTGTATTAAACTCATCATTGCAGTCATTTGATTTTGCAGGGATGCGATGGCCCCATTGTTTGCGTCATTATCTTTAATTCTTAATCTTTGATTGCTTTCCCTCCAATCCTCGTGATTTTTTGAAATGTGATCAAGTATACTCTTAGCCTCCTCATATGTTTTGTTGAGCAGACCACCAGCGGCTACCGCATTAGCAGCGGTCTGCGAAGAGGGGTTCAATCCTTGGTAGAAAATCTCCATTTGCAGGCAATCTGGTAAGCCATTGTTTGGACAGTCTTTTACCAGCCGCTTGAACCTTGCCCAAGCATCGCTGAGCGATTCGTCATCTTCTTGTTCAAAATTTGTTATTAATTTCCTTCTTCTAGCGTTCTTAGTTGGTAGGAAATACTTCTTCATAAATTTTTCCACCACTTGTTCCCACGAAGTTATCTCTCTCGGTTCGAGAGAATATGCCCAATTCCTCGCCTAATCACACAAAGAAAAGGGAGATAGAGTTAATCGAACATCCTCAGTTGAGATATTCGGGAACACAAAGGTGTTGTAGATTTCTATGAAGCTCTAGAGTTGGGCGTGCGGGTCTTCGCCACGCCTTCCTCCAAACTGCCCAGCAACTTGGATCATCTGCAACATTATCGACTTCATTTCAAACCTCGATCCATCTAGCGTCGGCTTTCATGATTCCTAGAGAGAAATCGTAGAGGTTAGGTGATGCATAGTCCCTGATGGGTCTAATGCGGTCATTCGCCAAAAGGATGAGGTTGGTCATTATATTATTCGCGTTAGCGGCCCTTGTGTCTGGTTGCTCCGCCATTCTTGGTGTTCCTTCTTGTTTTTGTTGGCAGTCTCTTAATCTTCTTCTAAAATTCCTCTCAATCTCCGGGTTGTAATTCGCCAGAGATTGAGAATTCTACAAAGAAATAAAAAAAAATTACCGTTAGCAAACTATTTTGCCGAAGACCCCGACAACGGCGCCAAAAACTTGATGCTCGTATTTATGAGTGGAAATATGGGTTATATGCGTTGATGGAATTGCGTGTGCACTCAAGTTTCCACAGCGAAATTTAAGTGTAAATTCCTCTGAGTTTCCTGGTAAGTCTAAAGTCGAACACAAGAACTTGTGAAAATAGATTGCGTTGGTAATTTTGATAAAAACTTTGCGGTAACCGGATAAATAAATAAAGTGTTTGGTTTGTTGTTTGCGTTGATGAAAAAGAAACAAATAAATGCGGTGGATTTGAAAAAAGACAGTTACGTTGATAGATGCAATGAGTATGCGATGAACGGGTTGAGAAGATTTTTAGCTAGCGTTACTTAGGAATGCGTCAAACTATGCGATCATGTTACTACCATGCACAGCAAGTCATTTTCCAATGTAAATGCGATGCTCCAAAATCTAGGACACATGTGTTGAATGCAAAGTGTCCATAGAGCTTATTCCTAAGTTTCTACTCTTGTCCTATGCAATGATGCAAAATGCATGAAAGTAAGGTGACCGCATACAATCGTATCCTATCTCTAGGATGCATGCGATGCGTTGATAACAAATAGTGCTCATTCTTAAGTGCCTATCTCTTGTATTATGCGTTCTAATCTGACTCTCCTGAGCCTAGATTCTGACCTGACCTTCTCAAGTCTAGATCCCGTCCTTAGACTACCCTCTTGAGTAACCCTAATGGACGAATGAATCATACATAAACAGGATAATCGCAAAGAATGAAGATTCCCTAGTTGTGCTAGCTAAATGCTTCTAAACCCATTCAACTGATTTAGCTACTCATGCGTGAATCACAGGGAGTGAACAGATATAGAGAAAGAAAGTCCATTCTTATAAATAAGGTGAGTACAAAATGCCAATGGAAGTTAAAGGTAGAGAGCCTGGTAGCAATTCCTTGCTGACCGAGTCTTTTTACATTGAAATCTCTATTCTGATCTAAAGATATTCCCGCTTCCGCAGGCGTCGGCCCTCTCTCTGTCTTTAAAGCTTCCGACGTTCTCCCAAGCTTACCAGAACGATCTACCGGCACAACTTTCTCCCTCGCATTCGCCTTAAAATAAAAGAAAACTAAGAACAAAGACGTGCGAACTGAACAACTTATTGTAAAAACAGTGAACCCCTTTTCTGAAGAATGCACTTGGTATTTATAGAGCATCCATGGTGAAAGGCGGCTTCTCTCTCCCGGTTGTACAGATGGGATAACTTTAATTCCTGATTGTTGCATTGAATAATTATCACCGATAAAGCTGAATGTACTTTGTGACCGTTATCGGTTGTCAACTTAGTTTGGATTCGACTGTCATCAGCTTTCTGTCCCATCACTCTTAATTGGCCTTTCACCTAGATGCGCCCACCATGTTACGCTGACCAAGTTACGGCGATCATTCTTGGGCGAATGTTTGTGAGCATGATCAACGCAAAGCCTTGCGGTGAAGTTGCGCTCAACCAATGAATTTTTATGATCACAATCTTACATTGCGTTAATGCATATTCTGCAGAAAAATACAAAAATCAATAGTTCTAATGCGCTGAACGCATACTATAGAATTTATGCTTAATGGATGCAATTAATCATATTTCATCAATGCAATCCAACATTGTTTAAGAACTTAGCACTATGATAATGTGCATTTCTGCCCGTTATCAGTAGCAGAGAGGAGAAACGGAACCTTGTTGGACATGGTTTAGTCGATGATGAGTTACACTTCCTTACCAGACTCGTTTTGGGGTTTTACAGTGGAGATTGTGGTGTATATCCTCATCTGTGTTCCTTTCAAGAGTGTTGTGAGAACATCTTTGGAGTTATGGAACAGACGCAAAGCTAGTTTGTGTCACTTCTGCATATGGGGTTGCCCAGCACATGTTCTTGAGGCTAATCCAAAGAAACTGGAACCACGCTCGAGGTTGTGCCTCTTTGTAGGCTACCCTAAAGGCACATGAGGGGGTTACTTTTATGATCCTACAGAAAACAGAGTGTTTTTGTCAACGAACACTACGTCCCTGGAGGAGGATCATATGAGGGATCACAGTTCACATAGTAAGATCGTGTTACATGAACTTTCCAACGAAACTACTGAAACTTCAACAAAAGTTGTTGAAAGGCCTGCTCCATCAACAAGAGTTGTTGATGGAAGTTCATCTCGTAGGTCAGTTCCACCTCAAGAATTGAGGGAATCTCAACGTAGTGAGAGGGTTGCGAACCCACCAATTCGCTATATGGTTTTCACTGAAATCTTAGCTATGGTAGCCGATGGTGAGGTTGAGGATCCATTGTCTTATCATAAAACAATGAAGGATGTTGACCAAGATGAATGGGTCAAAGCCATGGTCTCGAGATGGAGTCGATGTACTTCAACTCAGTGTGGGATCTTGTAGATCAACCTAATGGGATAAAACCTATAGGTTGCAAATGGATCTACAAGAGGAAACAGGGTGCCGATGGGAAAGGTGCAAACCTTCAAGGCTAGACTTGTGGCAAAGGGTTATGTCTAGGTGGAGGGAGTCGACTATGAGGAAACTTTCTCACCTGTTTCCATCTTAAAGTCTATCCACATCCTCATGTCCATTGCCTCGTATTATGACTATGAGATATGGCAAATGGACGTTAAGACTGCCTTTTTGAATGGTAATCTTGAGGAGACCATTGATATGGTGCAACCCGAGGGATTCATAGTCCAAGATCAAGAGCAAAAGGTTTGTAAACTGAATCACTCCATTTATGGGCTAAAATAGGCGTCTCAATCTTGGAACATTTGGTTTGATACTGTGATCAATCGTACAGCTTTGACCAAAATGTTGATGACCTTATGTCTACAAGAAAATCATCAATAGTTTTCCTAGTGTTGTATGTAGACGATATCCTACTCATTGAAAATGATGTAGGTCTACTGATTGCAATTAAGAACTGGCTATCGACCCAATTCCAAATGAAAGATTTGGGAGAGGCTCAGTTTGTTCTTGGTATTCAGATCTTTCGGGATCGAAAGAACAAAATGCTATCTTAGGCATCGTACATTGACAAGATGTTGCTCAAGTACTTGATGCAGAACTCCAAAAGGGGCCTACTGCCTTTTAGGCATGGAGTTACATTGTCTAAGGAAATATGTCCTAAGACGCCTCAAGAGGTTGAGGAGATAAGACGGGTCCCCTATGCATCTGTCGTTGGCAGTTTGATGTATGTGATATTGTATACTAGACCAGACATCAACTACACTATGGGGATTATCAGTAGGTATTAGTCTAATCCAGGACAGGGCCACTAGACTGCAGTAAAAAACATCATCAAGTATCTTCGGAGAATAAAGAACTACATGCTCGTGTATGGAACTAAGGATTTGATCCTTACTGGATACATGGACTCTATTTTTCAGACTGATAAGGATTCTCTGAAATCCACTTCAGGGTCAGTTTTCACTCTTAACGGAGGAGTTGTAGTATGATGAAGCACTAAGCAGAGGTGCATCGCTGACTCCACGATAGATGTCGAGTATGTAGCGGCTTGTGAAGCTACTAAGAAGGTCGTTTGGCTCAGGAAGTTTATGACTGATCTGGAAGTTGTTCCAGACATGACTAAGCCCATCACCCTCTCTTGTGATAATAGTGGTGCTGTGGTGAACTCTAGGGAGCCCAGGAGTCACAAGCGCAACAAACATATAGAGTGGAAGTATGATTTCATCCGCGAGATAGTGCATCGAGAAGACGTGATAGTCACGAAGATCGCTTCAGAGCACAACATTGCTGACCCATTTACAAAGGCTCTCACGACTACAATTTTTTAGGGTCACCTTCAGAGCATGGGTCTATGGGACTGCCCGCGACTGGACTAGGGCAAGTGGGAGATTTATGTATTGGGCCTTAGTGGCCTAGTTTATTTTTTTGAACTTGTTATAATGTATACCCTACTCTCTTTAGGACAAGTGGGATATTGTTGGGGTTGATGCCTAAACTCTCGTTGGGTCCTGTAGTTTGTAAACACCTATATTGAAAAAATGCTTGTGATGTAATAATATGAGATATTTTCTTCATTGTTGTTTATGAAACATGAGATGTTTTATTTGCTAAACCACAAACCAATGAACTAAGATCTCTGATTGTCGTTGTAACTTAAACATGTATGTGGGGACATAAAAGTGGATCATGCCTTAAGTGATAACTAAAATGGTCTGTAGTATATGGATATAGGAGGGAAACATTATCCTGGTGACATTACGGATGCGGCTTGCTTTTTAGATAGTTACAGGTGTTGTGACGTGCTATAGATGGTCTGATCCTAATCATTCATGTGGAAACATTCGAGCGGGGGTGTCCTATACAAAGGAGTTTGTATAAGACCAGAACCATGAAGTGTAGTCTCGTTATATAACGTCATTCATGACAGAGACTTCACTTCACTAGAATGACCATAGGTAACATAACCTTAATCCTGAGTGAGTTGGGAATTCCTGCCTTTGAGGGCGGTCCTTTAATTTGCATGGGTGCAAATGGCCAAATTGCTGACTCAAACCTACCACTTTGGGGATTCATTTGAGTTGGGAGTTGGGAGCTGGGAACTCTGCTACATAAGATGGAATACATTCCTTCCCCGATCGCAGGGGTAAATAGATATGCTCCCAAGGGATGATTCCGGAGCTTAAACGATGTAGCGCCAACACCTTCTCATGGCTCGAGAGTGTCCACTCATAGTAGGACTATGAGAGTATTGGTCATTAGAGGGATCAGTGGTACTTAAGGAGTTAGATGTAACTATAGAAGCAAAATGGTAAATTGGCTCAGCTGTACTTACGAGCATCTGTGAAGGGTTATCGTACTATTCACTGGTTATATCCGATGGTCACAAAAAAATATATGTGGTGAGAAAGAGTGCAGCTGTTGGTCCTTTAGTGGAGTGCCCTGCAGTTAACGGATGGTGGATCTCGTGGCTAAAGAGTTTAGTTAGCTATTCACGTATCGTTGGAGCTTCAAACTACAGGTCCATAAGGTTCCCCTTATAGTTCATGGATTCAAGTCAAGAATCAGTTTTTGGGTCAGTTTGAAAGTGTTCAATTGACAAGAGGGAGTTTTTGATTATATATGATATGATTAACTGGTTCAATATATATGATATTAGTTGACATGATGTATGAGATACATTAATTGGAAAGGAAAATGATATAAATATGATTTATATCAAGTAAAAGAGAAAAGGACTATGGTTTAAATGTTGCATATGATGTGATATTAAAACTATAGGTTATAAATATAATATGATAAGTTAGTTATTATATTTATTTATAATTAAAACAATTATGAGATAATTGTTGGTGGTTTTCTCTATAACCGTGCGTGAAAGTGGGAGGTTGCATTTAGTTTTCATAACTGAAAAGATAAAATGAAAAATGTTTTCATTTTGGAAAAGAATCGGAGTATTGCTTCATAAGTTGTACACTGTCTATTGTTTAGCTCACGAGAGCCTACACGACAGCCTCAAAGTGTTGACTAAACGATTGTGTACATGCGCATTTGTCTAACGATCGTGTAGCTTTTACTAAGTGATCGCGCGCCTAAGCGAACTTCTCTAAACAATCGTGTAAACGATCAAATCTATTTTCCTAAACGATCATGTACCTTTACTAAAAGATCAAGCACCAGTCTAACGATAGACACAAACCTCTCCCACTTGCTTGGTCATTGAAGACGATCGTGGTTTCCTCCTTCCCTCTACCAAATCCAATAGAGACCACGCCTCCTAGATTCTCACTCCGAGAATACCAAGGTCACTAAGTGGTGGTGTCCAAGTTACTGCCTGTTCGTGGAGAAGTCTGTTCGTGCTAAGCAATAGCGAGAGTTTTGGGTAGATGACTAGGTTGCCATTCTAAGTGAGAGCGAGAGGTGCTGATCCGAGACTCCACGAGAGCGAGAGAAATTTGAAGAAAAGTTCTTCAAAGGTATGTCTCTCGTTCCTTTGTATTTAAGTTTTCAAAGCATGTCTAATTTGTTCTAAAAGGCATAACTTGTACATATACTGTCACAATGAATCTGGAACGATCTTGCTTCTGCTCATACGTACTCTTTGATAAGAGTTCCTTCAAGTACATGAATGAATCTGAATTATTTCATTTGTAGTATCTTTACAACAACTTGTAACAACTACAGAGTAGGTTGCATCCAATGGTATTACCAGAATAAGGTACCTCACCTTAATCATGTACTATAGACCGTTTTGGCTATTTACTCAAACTTGATCCTCTATGTCTCTACATAAAGTTCAAGTATTCATATAATAGCCATGGATCATAGTTTATTGGACTTAGACTTTTACATATGCAATTAAAATCAATAATAATTTTATTGACTATAGAATATGTTTAACTTTTACAGACTGCAAGTTTTAGGACATAAAATCCAACAAAATGAATTCCATGTCTAAAAGGTAACATACCTTTTTTGGAATTTTGCATATTATATCTTGACAACATCTTGTTTATATAAGATGCTTGAGACAGTGCTAGGGTTCTATTCTTTCGATGTCAAAAAATGTGTTTCCCTAGAACATATTGAGCATCACCCACATCTTTCATTTGGAACTGTGTTGCTAACCATCTCTTTACGTCAACAAGGAAGCTTGTCTCATTCCCAATGAGCAAGATATCATCAACATAAAGTACTAAGAATGCTACAGTCTTGTTGACTATTTTCTTGTAAACACAAGGGGCATCACTGTTCAAAGTCATAAGATTTGATCGCAGTATCAAATCTAATATTCTAGGATCTTGAAGCTTGTTTTAACCCATAAATGAATCATTTAAGCTTACAAACTTTATGTTCCTGTCCTTGTTTAATTCCCTTCTGGTTGAGACATAAAAATACTTTCATCAAGATGGCCATTTAGAAAAGATGTCTTGACATCCATTTGCCATATTAATATGTGGCAATTGATAGAAGTAATCTTATAGATTTTATCAAGGCAATAGGAGAAAAATTTTCTTCATAATGAACCCCTTATCTTTGAGTAAAACCTTTTGCCACGAGTTTGGCTTTATAGGTTTGCACCTTGCTAGTTTGGTCTCGTTTTCTTTTGTAGATCCATTTGCAACCTTTAGATTTTACCCCATGTGGTTGATCTACAAGTTCCCAAACATAATTGAAGTACATTGACTCCATTTCAATGTCCATGGCTTTTATGCACTGTTCCCTATCAACATTTTCCATTACCTTTTTAAAGGTTAGTGGATCCTCTAAACCATCATTATGTATGATGTTTTGAGTTTCTGTTAAACCCACTTGGCGTTCAAGTTGCTGGATAACCCTCCCACTACAACGAGGCATACTCAACTCTTGAGAAGGGCGTGATGGGGTAACAACGGTTGTTGATGAACCAACTTAATCAACAACTCTTGTTGATTTTTCTGTTGCATTTTTGGTCATTTCTTGTAATATTAGTTTACTACGAGGTTGATGATTGTTAACATGATCTTCTTCCAAGAATGTAACATTTGTCGATACAAACACTTTGGCTTCTTGGGGATCATAGAATAGTCTTCCTTTTGTTTCTTTAAGGTATCCTACAAAGAGGCATAATTTCAAACGTGTTTCCAGTTTCTTAAGATTTTGTACCAACATGTGTGTTGGACAACCCTAGATACGGAAATGATGTAACTAATTTTGCGTTCTTTCCATAATTCATGCAGTGTTTCTGAAACATTTTTTGAAGGAACAACGTTTAGAATATATACTACAGTTTGTACTGCATACCCCTAAAAGGATTGAGGTAACTGAGCATAAGTCATCATTGATCGAACCATGTCTAACAAGGTTCGATTTCTACTTTCTACAATATCGTTTTATTGTGGTGTTCTAGGTGTTGTGAGTTGGGATTGAATTCCATGATCTACTAGATAATTTTGGAATTGTCAATCCATATACTCACCACCTCGATCAGATTGAAGTATTCTAATTCTTCTACTTAAATAATTTTCAGTCTTGGTCTTAAATTCTTTGAACTTTTCAAGAGTTTCAAACTTGTGGCTTATTAAGTAAATGTAGCCATATCTCGAGTAATCATCAATAAAACTGACAAAATACTGATAGCCTCCTCGTGCTTTTACACTCATCGGACCACATAGGTTTGAATGTATAATTTCGAGAGGCTCTTTGGCACGAAGACCTTTTTCAGAAAAAGATCTTTTTGTCATTTTCCCTCAAGACATGATTCATACGGAGGTAAAAAACTATCTTCTAACTGATTTAGATGATTGTTTTTACCAATCTCTCAATCCTGTTGAGATTAACGTGACCAAGTCTGAGGTGCCAAAGATAGGTGTTAGGAGAAATTTTCCGTCTTTTATTTTAAGTCTAAGCCGTTTTAAACATCTCTATATCTAGAATGGCCTTTGTTTCAGTTGGTTTTAATATATACAAGTTATTTTCGAGTCTTGTACAATAAATATGAACACCTCTTGAAAAAACAAACACTTCATTAGATTCAAAAGATATTCTGTACATAATTTCTAGTATACAGGAAATAGAGATTAAATTTCTTTTCATATTAGGTACATAATACACATTTCTAAGTAAGATGAAAGTTTCTCCAAAAAATAGTTTGACATCTTCCATTGCATGAGCCGAAATGACTTCTCCCATTCCCACCTTGAAAGTCATTTCTTGTTCAAAAAGTTATCTCCAAGAACTAGTTTCCATAGAAAAGTGTAAACATGATTAGCGGTGCTTGAATCTAATATCCAGATTAGGTGAGTATTCTCCACTAGATATGTTTCAACTACTAGTAAATCTAATTTATCTTGGTTCTCCTTTTCCGCTTTCTTTTCTGCCAAATACTTTGGGCAGTTACGCTTCTAATGCCCATCCTCTCCACAATGGAAACACTTTCCTTTGGTAGCCTTGTTTTTGTTTTTATTTTTCTTAGCAGTGGTTTTCTTATTCCCTTTACCCTTCTTCTTCATTTGTACAGCCTTGTCTTTTGAAGAAGAGGGAACAACTTCTCTTTATCAGCGGGTTTTGTTCCAAACGTAGAACCCTTTAGAAACTTTTTAGATCGTGAAATAACATTTACTTCACTTTCTTTAAGTTTCATCATAGACTGATATGTTTGTAGCTCGTTCAACAATGTAGTCAAATTATAAGTAATTTTGGTCATAACAACATTAGTTCTGAAAGGTAGATAACTCTCTAGGAGAGATTCTAATATCATACTGACTTGACTAATTTCATCTATCATTGCCCCATGAGCTTCAACAATATTAAAATGGACCATCATATCGATAACATGTTCTCTAACGTTAGTACCATCTTTCATGCGAGTACTATAAACATACTTAATGGCCTCATGTCAAATAGAGGATAACGGCTGCCCGAACATCTCTTGGAGTGACGTCATTATCTCACAGGTAGTGGGCATTACCTCATGTTTCTTATCAAGTACATCGGATATACTTGCTAAGATATAAGCGTTGGCTTTTTCGTTAGCCCTAACCCACTGATCATAGATGTTCCGAACATTTCAGTTCACTATTGTACTGGGAATCAGAGGACATTCCTCCATTAACACAAACCTCAAATCATCCACAACTAATATTGTATTAATGTTGGATTTCCAGTTTGAATATCCTTCTCCGTTAAACTTATTGGAAGTAAGCAGTTGTATAATTGAATTTGACATTGCTGGAAAAATTAAACAAATTCTATTAAACTTATGCATCTAAATCTAATTTTTAGCCAAAAAACAATAAAGTACACAAAAAAACTTTATTTATTTGCAACGATACTTTAGTGGTTTAGAATAGTTGCTACTGTGGGGTAGTAAAAAATTTCTTTAACTGAAGCAAGATAATCCTGACCAAATACTATATAAGAATAACTCTTTATTCCTATAGTTCTTTTGGTTATCATTTTCGGTCAAGATATTTACTAACAATTAGTAATTCTCATAAGTGTGACCCGCCATTTTCAGATTTTATAGAACGATATGAACATGCCTCCGAAATGAAGACAATATCCAAGACGGAACTATAAGACCCTATTCATTTCTGTAGCTTGGGTTGTTCCAAATCCTATGTTACAACCTTCCGTGGGGATCATTGTGGTTAACGACTAACTAGTGCCGCCTAAAAATGACAGCAGGTGCAACATAGGAATCTAACGGTTCAAACTAATGGAGGAGACTGTAGGACAATGTTGACACATTTCCATCACCCGCTTACTATGAACTACTTCCCCCATTCACTTTGTTATTGACCCATGCAAACACTTTCCCTATGGAGTAGTCGACACGAAGCGGAGCATGGATCTCACGTTGTGAACTTTTGGGGATGTGAGAGCTATTAACTTTATATCGAATATATTGTTAATCTCCCACTAAAGTGTTCTAAATGTTTGGGTATTCATTTACTTAGGTTTTATTACGGCTAATTTAAGAAAAACCTAAGTCTATGTGATTTTATCCAAGTATAACGTTTACATTTGGATATTAACCTACAATGTCTGTGTGTTTAAACCAGTTTTAAACCTCACACTACTCACACAAGCTCATAAAATCAGTTAACAACGATCAATATTTCGGTCATAATCCCCAGGTAGGAGGTGTTAAATAAACCGTCAATTTAAGTACCCCCAACCTTAGACAAGTTTATGAACTGATTTGAGTTTGTAACCAAATTTTATTAGTTAACAATTTATTTAATGGTTAAAACTAGTTGTTAACCTAAGTGAGCATGTTGTTTATCTTTGTTATGGATTTTAAAGTCTAATTCCATTTTATAACTAACTTATAAAACAAACATACTTTAAACCAACCATAACATGCTTCAAAGGCAAAAATTAACATAACAATTACATCAATTTTTAACGAACCCTAAAAACATGCATACTATATATTATAACTAATTATAACATACAATAATGCATGTAACATGTTTACCTATGGTGGGATTTTAAATCTAAAATGACATACTTTATGCACTAACATGTTTAACAAAAAATAATACACATTAAATGCATAAAATAATTAAATAATACCAATATGGTTCAACTTTGGCATTCTAAACCAACAAATAAGCTAAATTACTACAATAATAGGTCAAAAATAACTTTAATTTGATGAAGAACTGCTCGAACCAACCTGAACCACTTGAACCGAACCACCAGACACCAAAGGATGTTGAACCAAACCGATTTGGAGGAGAACCGGTTGAACCAACTTCTACCCACGAACCGGCTAGGCAGTGTGTGAAGAAAACCTTTGAGATGAATAGTGTCGTGACGCTGCATCCAGCATTGCAACGTTGTTCATCAACAAGCTCACGGCGTTACAATGCTCGATGAACAACGTCGTGACACTCTTGGGCAGAATGCTCAACTCCAGTTTTCTACTCGAACATGCTTACTTGAATCTTCAAATTACAACTTAATTTGGACTCTAATGACTCCAAATAAATTACAGACTCTAGAGCACATATATCATCAAACAAGAGCTAATTACAAATTGAACTTGGAAATCAAAAAGAATTCTAATGCCAAAGTTGAATTTAAACCATATCAGTCACAAACTTAAACATGCTTAGAAATTCACCCACCAAACTCAAATTAATGATAATTGAGCGCCTAAATCATGCTCTGATACAATTGAAGGTGTAATCTAACATGTAGCGGAATAAATCAGAATCAATAAGCACTCTAACTACTCTTAATTTGAGTTTTAAACATGATATTCAAAAGAAGTTCAAAGAGGGATTGAAGCAAAAACTTACCTTTGAAGACTTAATCCACGAATTCAGCAGAATCACTTCAAGATTAAGCTTGAAACTTCATTAAGACCACCACCAAGATCTTCTTTACAAGGCTCAAGAAAGAATATGTGGTGAAAACACTCAAATATTGTTGAATTAGAGAGGGATTTTGATGGGTTTAAGAGGGTTTTCAATTTTCCAACAGTTTGGTTAGAATTCCCTACCAATTTCTCTATATGCGGCATGTATATATAAACTGAATCCACTTTCTCTTTGATTTTGATTTTAAAATCAATTTTGGGAAAATTGATTTTAGTTTTAAATAAAACTATTTTATTTAAATTTTGTTTTTATAAAATTAATTTATATAAAACTAATTTTATTTTAATTAAACCTTTTAATTAATAGAAAATTAATTTAATATCTTAATATTAAATTAATAAAATACCCATTCCACCAATATGATTCAATTGCATATTTAAATCATAATTTAAATACATTGATTCTCCAATTTCATTTAATTTCAACTAAATTAAACGTTTTTAGTTGTATCAAATATAACCAATCGAAAACCCTAATGATTGAATTTGAATATATCAAATTCATAACCCTAATTCCAAAATTCATCTAATTCAATACTCAATTTGGTATTCCAATTTATGAGCTAGTAGAAGAACCTAATGGACCTACAGATCATGAGCTCCAACGATCTGTAATTAATTCGTTAAACTCTTCAATCGAACTAATTACTATTCGTTAACTATCAAGACACACCACTATAGCTCGATAGTTGCACTTTTCTCATTGTAGATATATTTTCATCCATGTAAACTATAATAAGTAAGTCGTCTTTCACAGGTCGTTCATAATTACAACTAGGTCAAAATTACCATTTTATCCCTGTAAATACATCTTGTTCCTTAAGTTCTCATTGACCCTCTAATGAAAAATTTGATTCATAATACCACTTATAAATCATGTCTTTCTCTATCATGAGAAGGCAGGGCCCCGATTGTTCAAGACTTGGAATTAGCACTTAAGAGAACAATCCATCTGCTAACCCTAAAATGGGTAGGAGTGAATTCTATCTTGTAGGGCTATGTCCCCAGCTATCCATCCAGTCTTATCCCCAAAGAGGAAGACTTATTGAGCAGTGCTATTGGACTACCCTCATCCATGCAGATCAAAGGATAATCTCGAATAAAGAGGAGTTCATAGCTAACTCAAGATTAAGATCGAGTTATTAGAATAACCAAGAGCACGAACTGAAGAATCCTCGATCACTATCGAGTGCAACTCGATCCTCGACCCTCAAATGGAACTAGAACTCCACCACAAGAGCTACCTTGGTATTCTCGGTGTGAGAATCCAAGAGTTGTAGGCTCTGTGTGGCTTTGGATAGAGGAATGAAGGAGGTAAACTGTCACACCCCGCCCTAGATTATCCTTTTAACCTGTATGGAGTGGTGACTGCAGCAGTTACCAACCCTCTTGCTGGCACTTACTATCTATCTAACCTGTAAATTTACTCAAACCAGATATGTACATTTCATTAATATACTAAACTAATTAACTCAGAACTTAACACATTTACATTGCAGGGTTTCATAACACTGTTTTACATGAATATTACAACTTAGTGAGCCCCATCTAGAATATAGTCCCTATCTGACAGACACATGTGTACTAACTAATATAGGTCTTCAATTAAGCTTCCTTCAACCTGACTCTTTGAGTGGCAGAGCAGCAGTAGAGAAGTCTTTTGGGAACTGACCACTACTTGAAAGGAAAACATTTGAAAACATGAGCTAGAAGCCTAGTCAGTGACTAGCATTTAAAGCATAACGTTCATACATAAATTTGATATTAAAACTGAAAGCTTTAACTAAAAACATAAACTTGGCAACTATTATTCATGTCATCATCAACATCATATAGCACTATTTTATGCTTTGTTGGACTATGCCTTAGTCTAATCAGTCTAGAGTGTCCCTCTTACTCACTCTTTATCATCCTTTACGGATTACTACTTAACTAGGAAACCCTTTTGTTCTCTTCCTAAAAACATAATTTTCAACCTTAGTTGAGAGAGAACCTTTACTCAATTCCTCAACATCAATCCA
The DNA here is from genome assembly GCF_009727055.1 of Benincasa hispida. Lineage (NCBI taxonomy): Eukaryota > Viridiplantae > Streptophyta > Magnoliopsida > Cucurbitales > Cucurbitaceae > Benincasa > Benincasa hispida. The sequence continues at coordinate 287,402 of NW_024064915.1, read as the reverse complement.
TAGTTAGTGTGGAGTGATTTCTACACTCCAATAACAACTTTTCTTACATTCATGTGATTCTAGTTTAAGTACCGTCATACCTTAGGTACTACTGCTCAGATACCTTCTTCCGTGTACTTCAGTATCGAGCTGCTCGGATACCTTCTCCATGTCCTTCAGTATCGAGCTATTCAAAATTCTAGGACAAAGCTTCAGTACCTTCTCATCTAGTCCTTCAGTACTGAGCTATTCAATCCTAGACTAAGCTTCAATACCTTCTCATCTAGTCCTTCAGTACTGAGCTACTCACACTGAACTTGCTTATTCTTTATCTCTTAATGACTTAGTTGCCTAAACGCTTTCTATACTAACGCATCCCTTTGTTCATTAAAGAAAAAGCATAGCATAAACATAACATTAATGTGAGATGCGTTGCTTGGTAACTATTTGAGAATAGTTGTCATAAATAGCTTTCAGTAAACATACATTGCTGGACATTCATAAGCATTAACAATTTACTTAAAACATTTAAAGCATTTAGAGTCACTCACAGTCTTTGGCGATCCTTTTCATGTATATGCTCACTGTGTGTTGAACACTTAGCCAAATTCTTAGGCCTTAACTTAACTAGGCAGCAACTTCATTATCATGTGTCCATGCCTTGCGTTAGGCGTTCAAGCCTCCTATGTGACCAAGCTTTCAGCTCACGCCTATTGCCCATTGCATAGCAACCTTTGCATCCATTGTTTAGCTCATGCGCCCGTCTTGTGGCACATCAACGCATGTCCCATGCGTTCGTCTTGTGGCACATCAATGCATGCCCCATGCATTCGTCTGGTTGCGCCCATAAACTCCAACGCAACCTTGCGTCTAATACCTTATATGCCTGCCTGTAGGATCCAATGGCCACACAACACTTGTGCTTACGGCTTCAATATGTGTTGCATGGTCTAATGCTTCTCAGTGCGTCCTTGCGCCAATTCAATCTCCAACGCATGCGCTCAACATCATCGTCAAGCCCTTAAAGCTGCTTGCTTATTCAACCCAAGCAGCTGCTTGCTTGCTCAAGATTCCAGATTTAATTTACAATTTTAATAACTAATTTTTCATGGCTTTTTTCAAGAAATTTCCTTCTATAAACATTCTTTAAAATTTCTCAGCAAGCTTAACTTAAAATTCAACTCAAAATTCCTCGTGGTTGAGCCAGAATCCTCAGATCATCAAGACTGGCCTAACTTACCCGAGAATTTGACCTCCAGCTGGATTCTTCATACACCAGCTCGATTTCGCTAGAATCTCCCTCCGACATTTCAACCTCAGGAACTAGACATACTCAAGGTTTGAATGGCTTTGAAATTACTTCATTTTCCTGAATGAATTTCTCCAAACCCCTGCTTGAAATTGAGCTTCTCTTTTTAAACTAACAGCTGTATGTTCTCCTTTTAACATCAAGTTGCCACCTCATCCTTAAAGGATAATATCAAACCTGAGTATGACAATTGGCTTAACTGATCAATCACCAATATGATCTTTCCTCTTGGTTATCAATGCAAGGGTCAACCCTCAAGCCAACGCTTGCAACCACATGGCCGCATACCTCCTCCTCAATGCATCGCCCAATCTGGTTAACGCATAGCTCACATAGAGGCTATTGAGTCCCTCCTTTGATCGCATACTTCTAAGCCAACGCCGTCCTAACCCACACATAGCATATCTTATCATATCAACCATGCGTTAGGCCTTCCTCGTTTCATAGCATAACTTTTACGTGCATCGAGTTTCAACACCTTGCGCACAATCACATACTCCATCGTCTAGCGCCCAACGTCTATCGTCTAGCGCTCAAGTTATCATCTAGCGTTGATGCTGATTGTGTAGTGCCAGTGCCTCGTCGCTTAACGCTATCGTCCAATGCATAGCTCTATCGCTTAGCGCGATCCTTTGTATCGTCTAGCGCTGCACTTTATCGCACGATCGCCTACCGCATCGCTTAATTCCATGCATTTGCTACACGATCACCTACCTCATCGCGTAGCCCGAATGTTTTCTAGACGATCACATACCTCATCGTGTAGTAACTTATTTACTACACAATCGTTCCAGCGCCAAATACCCTTGCAAGTCCCTTGACTGCTGTAAGCCTTATGAACGCATCACGCCTTTCAACTCATGCGTTCATCCTTAGCACCAACGTATAGTTTATCCTTGCCTTCAAAACTTAGCCTCTATAAGCATGGTTGCTACACATGCAACCCCATGCGTCCACACTTCTCCATCAACGCATGCCTACACTTTGCTTCCGACTTAGCCAATTTTCACTTGTTATATTATCTAAAACTCACCCTTGACTAAGTATTTCTAACACTTAGAATTTTCTTCCTCCATCTGCCTACTTTCTTTACGTCCTTTCATAATTTTACTTAACACGCTTGTTACTCACTTATGTAGGAAAAATGGAGTACGGGGTTGACATAAACAATCGAGTGAGTGGGAGAAGGAAGAAATCTATCGTATAGACTTGATATTTGATCGTGTAGTAAGAAGAACCCTATCGTATAGACTTGCTACTCGATCGTGTAGTAATGAATAACTATCGTATAGTAAACTCAGTACTCAATCGTTTAGTCTGTGAGATGCTATCGTTTAGTAAAACTCTTTTACTCGATAGTCTTTCTTTCGTGAGACCAAATCAATGAATCATCAACCTCTGATATTTGGAAAACCATTTTCCTTTTTATCTCACAATTACCATAACCGTGCATAACCTCCCACTCAAGTCAGTTATTAAAGAAAAAGAATAATTAATTATCATATAATTAATATATTATAAATAAATATAATAACCAACTTATCATATTATATTTATAACCTATAGTTTTAATATTTCATTATATGAAACATATAAACCATAGTTCTTTTTCTATTTTATGGTATTTAATATAAATCATATTTATATTAATTCTTCCAATTATTAATGTATCAAATACATCATATCAATTATATCACATATAATTGAATCAATTTAATTATATCATATATAATTAAATTTCCTCTTGTTAATTTGAACATTTCAATCTAACCCAAAATTTGATTCTCAACTTGAACCCATTGAGCTATCAAGGGAACCTTGTGGACTCGTAGCTTGAAGCTTCAATGGTACGTGAATTGACTACACTCTTTAATCACGAGATCCACCATCCATTAATTGTTGGTCACTCTACTAAAGACCGAAAGTTGCACTCTTCGCACTACATATATATTTATGTGTCCATTGAATATAACCAATCAATAGTGCGATGACCCTTCACAAATCGCTCATAAGTATAGTTGGGCCAATTTATCGTTTTGCCCCTGTAGTTACATCTAACTTCTTAAGTGTAGGAGTATATCAGCATGTCACGGAAGCAACAAGGATCAATAAGCATTCTAATTCATTAAGTTTTATAATAAATTGAATACTGAAGGATAGTGAGATTGAAAAGGTATCTGGGCCATAGTATCTAATGTATGACGGTACTTAGTTATTACCACATGCATATAGGTAGAGTTGATATTGGTAGTGTTGAGGTTACTCCACACCAACTAAGGATGGACGTTGAGGAATTGAGCAGAAGAGTTTTCTCTCAACTAAGGATATATGTTTAATGTTTACTAACAGTTTCATGTTTTAAAGTTTTAAGTATAAGTTTGTTTGGTAGTTCCAGTTTAAAGCATGATGTTTATGATTATTTGGTCACTCACTAGGCTAGTAGCTCACTCGTTTAAAATGTTTTTCTCATCTCTAGGTAGTGGTAAATTCCCTAGAAGTTAACTGCACAGCTGCTCTGCCACCTAAAGACTCCAGTTAAAGATCAAGGAGAAAGAGAAGTTTTAGGTGTTTACATGTAAATGTCTCTACATATGTGTGTTCATGTTAGGGACTAATGATAAATGTTGAGACCCAATGAACTTTGTTTCTGATTATTTTTTTTTTTTTTTTGAACCTCGAAGGTTGTTAAAGTTGTTTTAAGTTCTTAAAGCTTATTGAATATTGAAGTTGTATTTCCAGGATTTTCTAAATATGTTAAGGATGTTAATTAGGCAGTAAGTGCCACAAAGGGTGGGTAACTGCTACCGTCACATTCTCTTTCGAATTAAGAGGGTAATCTAAGAGAGGGTGTGAAATGACATCACAATTATTTTAAATTAATTAATAGACATTAACGTCAAAAATTGAAATTGGGTATTTAGAGAAAAATCATGGTTAAAAGTGCAAATTTAGGAACATAAATACTAAATTAAAACAAAACTCAAAACTCAAGGGTAAAGTTGTAACATTTTGAAACATAAAAAAGATGAAATTGAAATCAAAGTCAAAACTTAAGAACTAAAAGTATAACATTTTGAAATTTAAAGACTAAATAAAAACTAGACCTATATGTTAGGGTTGATTGATTATTAATCTTAGGAAAGTTATAATGAAATTGGATAAATCAACTTTTATTCATCTAAAGTTATATATAACTAACATATGTGAAAGGTAGAGACCAAAATAAGATTAATTTTGGGATAACAACAAAAATAAGATTAGAATAGTGAATTAATGAAATGGTAAATCATAAGGCACATTAATTAATTGTAGTGAGAGTTAATGTCGAAAATTTACCATCCACTTATCTCCCATTCCCCATGTTTCCCTCTCTACCATACCAATACATACAAAATGTGAGAGCCGGAGGTCAAACTTTTATCCCCACGATTTTCTCTCTCTTGAAATCAACACGGTTTTAATTTGACTAAAAAAAAAAGGAACTATTTATAACCATTTATTTATTTTCTTATTATTTTTTTTTTTTTTGAATAGAGAAAGAAATTAGATCGGAAGCGATCCGCCAATGGGGAGTGGTTTTTACAATCTTTTGAAAGCAAAACTTACTCCAAAACCACCTTAACACCAACGAATAATTTTCTCTCTCTTCCTTTTTTTCTCTCTAAACTTTCAACTTTCTGATCCGCAGGAGGGAAATTTGTTCGGCTGCAAGAAACTCACCATTGATTCTCCGATTTGGAATTCCTTGATCGAGTTTTGCCTAAACAACGCATTTTAATTTGTTGGTTTTGTATTGAAGGACGTGGATTGGAGGGGAATCTTGAGGGATTTTTTGGGATTTTTTCTTTCCTGTTTTCTTTTTGTGGCGTCTTGATCTCAATCTTGAAGTCATTGTCGGTGGGGTGGTTGATGCGAGCTTAGATTTCATGGTGGTATTTGGCCGCCATGGACGGTGGTAGGCACGGTGGGGAGGCTGTGCTAGGGTTGTTTTTGTTGAGTTGTCGTGGCCAACGATGACTACCTGAAGGAAGCTGCATAGAGGATGATGCAGCTTCACTTCTCGCCTAGCATGAGAAGCATCACGATCTCGACCAATAATGGCTTTATTGATTTCATGAAGATCAAGGTTGCAGCTCGCCATATCTCTTACCGGACCATTTTCCACACCTTCCTCCTTCTCGCATTTCTCTTGCCTTTTGTCTTTATCCTCACTGCCGTCGTTACCCTCGAAGGCGTCAATAAGTGCTCCTCGTTTGGTACTACACTTTACCATTTCGTTATGTTCTTGATCTTCCCCCCCAAATAAATAAGTTTATCTTTTGTTTTATCCATCTGCGAATCTATGATACAGATCTTAAGGATTGATTATCGGATGGTTGCTCAAGCCTCGCGTGATTTCTTTATTGGCTGAGAGATTTAATTTTTCCGTTTCGGCTGATTTATGATAGGTCTTCGTTTTCTGTATGGTTTTGTTTGCGAGAGTATCAAGAGAATCGCATATGATTATATGATTTGCTTGTCAAGATCAAGACTATAACATGTATTGCTCCATTAGGTTTGAATTATATTATCTTCAAGATGCTTTTTCTTGATTTTTAATCGTTTCCTTTTTCCTCGATATAAATGTAAAACAATGCACTGGAAACTTGATCTAGTGCAAATCTCAATAGAAACTCAATTTAGCTATCCGTGGAATTTCGTTGGTTTCTAAAGAAACGTCTACTTCTCTTTCTTTCCCTTCCGGCTGAAATGCTTGTTTTTCTTCGTACATTTGGTCTGCTGATGGTCTTTGTGATTATTTTCTTTTTTTTTGATAATTATGCATTCTTCAATGCGTCTTCTATGTTAGCTTCTCTTACCTGGCTTCTCCCTGCCATCACCAGCCCTTCTTAGTTGTTTTGTGACATCAAATGTGGATTCATTTTTATGTTTTTCTTTACTCTGTTTCAGATTGTTTAGGCAGGCGGTTGGGACCACGACTTCTTGGTAGGGTTGACGGTTCAGGGGTAAATAACTTCTTTCTCATGTGATCATCACAATGTTTTGAATTTTATAATGTGCTTCAGTTGGTTGCATATGTTATTAACTTGAGCTCTTTCCTCTTGGTCATGGTTAAATGTTGCTTCAGAGACTTGTCAGTGACTTTTACAAAATTCTCAATCAAGTTAAAACTGAGGAAATACCCGATGGACTAAAGCTGCCCGATTCTTTCACTCAATTGGTTTCGGAAATGCAGAATAACCAATATGATGCAAAGACCTTTGCTATAATGTTGAAGGCAATGGTATGTATTGTGCTACAAATTCATAGACATAGTGGGAAATGTTTTTTGTTACTTTTTTCCCTCGCTATGTTCTTTTCCACTGTAAAATTTACTGTTGTCCCAAGGAAATATTACAACATTGCTTGTTAGTTAGAGTTGGCACCAGAGCATTTGTTCATCAGTTTAGACCCATGGATAATACTGTAACCATATAAAATGATGCAATTGGGATGTCAAAAGCTGATAAGAGGTAGCTTTGGTAGCATTCAGGTTTCTTGTCTAAGGCAAATGCTCTGCCATTAATGGATACTTTTTTGAAGTGAATGATTTTATTTTTGATGCATTTGTCACTTCTAGGGTTTCTTCATGCTACATCAACATTTAGCTTATATGGATTTGTAATAAAATTCTTTCGTAATAACGTATATATAGAAATTTTGAATGTTGTATTACTAAAAACTTGCTGCGATTTTGATATTTTGGCTCTTTAGGTATAGGGACAAATTGTAGCATATTGTTAACTCCTAACCTGTTTAGACATTTGCAAAGAAATGATAATGGTGTGAAGAAAATGATTCTATGACCAACCTGGATGTAACCATAAAACATTAGAATGATTTTTTGGAAGTTGTGGTAAAATATTTTAGTTTCTTGGTGGCTCCTTTCTTTGTAATCATCTCACATTGAAAAAACTACAACTGAGAAGCGAGAATTACATGAGATGAAATTATCTTTCATTATAATTTTCATTTTTCATTGTATTTTCTGAAAAGAATTTAAAACAAAATTCCTTCTAAATTGCAATAGCTTGTAGGTAAGAAGCATGTTCGGTGAATTGTGTTTAATAGAGGGTTGAAATGAAATTATCTTTCATTATAATTTTCATTGTATTTTCTGAAAATTTTTAAAAATGAAATTCCTTTTAAATTACAATAGCTTGTAGGTAAGAAGCATGCTCTGTGACCTGTGTTTAATAGAGGGTTGGTGTTTGACATGAACATGCTGAGACACATGCCTAACGTGTGTTTGACACATAAATAAGTGTCTAGTTATTTTATTATTTTCTACTTTTTTGACACATTGGCAACATGCTCAGAACACCTTTTTTTTATACATATAATTCATTAATTTCAAACATAACAAATTTTATACCCTTTGAAAAGGAGCTCTCTGGATTAAATAGTCCACTTGATAAATTAAATACTGAATGTAATAGGAAAAAAAGACCCACTAGGTTAAATAAGAAACCTGAACATGTTGCAATGAGAATATGAAAAAGAGTTTGCGTTCTTGATATATTCTTGGTTGTTTTTCTTGTCTTTTTGTGTTTTGTTCTATTTTGATGAAAACTAAGTGAACATACTCTTTGAAGTATTGGATATTTAAAGTATGTTAAGATATTTACACACAGAAATTTGAAAGAAATAACTAATGTCTCCTGTGTTGCTTCTCAGGTTTGTAGTTTCCCTTCAAAGTTCAATACTAACACTAGAGTACTTAAAGCTACAATTTGATAGGACATAGGTCCATGAATTTTTTCTTTAACGTGAATCTGGAGCAGTCTAAATATACTGTGATAAACATGTTAAACCCATTGCATCCATGTTGAAGTAGCTTCTTTGTGGAGCAATTGCTTTTATGATCTCGTGTAGCCCTTGCCTTCTTTTTAAGCGAAAAAAAGAACATTTTTTTTTTCCAAAGCTCTCCTACCACATTTAAATCTTTTTTGTATAGATCTGGTCTGTCAGCATCATAGTGTGTAATTCATGCCTGAAATTTGAAATTTGTGTATATTCAATGTGTTCACATGAACACTTGTACACTTGTACACTTGTACAAATTTAAAATTATTAGGGGGCTAGGAACAAACTTTCCATTTGGGAATGGGAATACAGAAACTCAAGGGGACATACAAACACGGGGAACTAAGTAGTATACAAGAATTTTAAAGCTAGGCGTACTTGACTTGATGAGTTTATGAGTTACATTTTCCAAATCATACTTTTCTAGTTTATCTATGATAATCTAAGACATTCAATTTCTATAGCTATTCATGTTTTCTTCCCTTAATGTTAATATTAATAGTTGCTTAGATTTTTAAAAAGTTGTCGTTTATTGGATTAGGTTCTAGATTTTCCATCAGAAGTTACCATTAAATTCGGTATCTTATTTTTTGCTTTGATTGTATTTCAGATTGATACTGTAAACATCTCCGTTGTGCAGTTAATCTAATGTAATGCCTTTTATCCTGCGTAGATGGAGAAATTTGAAAAGGACATTAGGGAATCTAAGTTTGCAGAGCTGATGCACAAGCACTTTGCTGCTAGTTCTATTCCAAAAGGCATCCACTGCCTATCTCTTCGTTTAACTGATGAATATTCATCAAATGCTCATGCACGCAAACAACTGCCTCCTCCAGAGTTACTTCCTTTACTTTCAGATAACTCTTATCACCACTTTATTTTGTCAACCGACAACATTTTGGCCGCTTCTGTTGTAGTCAATTCTGCTGTGCAGACTTCTCTCAGACCTGAAAAGATAGTATTTCATGTCATTACTGACAAGAAAACTTATTCTGGTATGCACTCATGGTTTGCACTAAATTCTATTGCACCTGCAATTGTTGAAGTGAAAGGCGTTCATCAGTTTGACTGGTTGACAAGAGAGAACATCCCAGTGCTTGAAGCTGTAGAAAACCAAAATGGGATAAGGAGTTATTACCATGGGAATCACATTGTTGGTGCTAATCTCAGTGATACAACACCACGGATATTTGCTTCAAAACTGCAGGCTAGAAGTCCAAAATATATATCCTTACTCAACCATCTTCGCATTTATTTACCAGAGGTAAGTAGACTTGTTCTGTCATACTTTCAATATGTAAGATCTTCAAACACAATTGACTAGAATATTTCAGAAAGTATAACTTTCCTTTTTTGATTGCTTCAAACGCAATTTGTAAGATCTTCAAGTTTTCAAGGGGTCAAGAGTTGGATCTGTGATCTTGATTGCTGCATCCTAGGTTTTGTCATTTCGTGAAGATTAGTAATCGTTGCACTATGAATTTTTTCAACTGACAATTAGTTGTCTCTTCTTTCTCCCAAACAATTGAAATCTGTAGCTGTGAACTGAAAAGAGAATGCAAAACGTGTTTAGGATGTATTATATAAATGCAGATGAATATTATTGGACTGCGGTAACCATTTCACGCTTGAGGCTTAATTAATTTACCTTGATGTTAATTGTAGCTCTTCCCAAACCTGGACAAGGTGGTCTTCTTGGATGATGATGTTGTGATTCAGCGGGATTTGTCTCCCCTTTGGGACATTGATCTTGAAGGAAAGGTAAATGGAGCTGTGGAAACTTGTAAAGGTGATGACGAGTGGGTAATGTCAAAGCGGTTCCGCAACTACTTTAATTTCTCCCATCCAATCATAGCAAAGCATTTAAATCCTGATGAATGTGCCTGGGCCTATGGAATGAACGTCTTTGATCTTCATGCTTGGAGAAGGACAAATATAAGGGAAATTTACCACTCATGGCTGAGAAAGGTAATACTTGATTTTTGCTGATGCTATTTTATGAGATAGGATGCATCTTATTCATTTGTTTTGATGGTTGGGTTTTCTATTTCAGAATCTGAGGTCAAACCTGACAATGTGGAAGCTGGGTACGCTTCCCCCTGCTTTGATTGCATTTAGAGGCCAAGTTCATCCTATTGATCCTTCATGGCACATGCTTGGCTTGGGCTATCAGGAACGAACCAATGTCGAGAACGTGAAGAATGCAGCGGTTATCCACTACAATGGGCAACTAAAACCATGGTTGGAGATTGGCTTTGAGCATCTTCGACCCTTCTGGACCAAGTATGTCAATTACTCCAATGATTTTATAAGAAACTGTCACATCGTGGAATCATAGTCAATTGTCAAAGAAGTAACTGAAAGGGAGGATGAGCAAGCTCAGCTAAATTGAATTAGTTTCCTCGTTCAGAAGGTTGCCCCAATCCATTCTGTTTGGACTAGTATGAGAAATGGGCATTCACATTCGTCTCAGCCATCAGATTCATTCTTTCAGTTTGTAGGCAATAGAAATTCTTGGTTTTTAATATTTTTGGGTATTGTTAATTCATCCTGCTGCTGCAGGGGTTTGAGTTTAGAGTTCTCCTGGTTACCACTGCTACTAAGTGGAATAGAAAAGAGGATATTATTAGGAAAGAAAAAGTTGATTTGATGCCTATGCTGTCATGCCATTAGGTGCACAGAAGAAGGTCTAGGACAGCCCTCCCTACAAACAAACAACATTTTTCCCGCCAGTTGCTTTTCATTTTTTTTTTTGTTCTGTTGTTCCATCTTCATCTCATACCCATATTATAGTCATTTTTTAGAAAGTAGGTTATGGAAAACATTTGCAACTACAGGTCCCATCCAACTGGGTTTTTTTTTTTTTTTTTTTTCTTTTTCTTTTTCCTTTTCTTTTATTTTTTAGGTTCATATCTCTATTCGTTTTGTAATATTCACGATATACATTCCAATTCGAAACTAAATGTGCAGAAAATTCTTTTTCTCCGTCTTATACTTATATTGCTTCTTTTTATTTTCAATTTCAATTGTTTTACTTTTGTCTTTTCATGTTGTTATTCAGTACTAATAGTCTGAGTTATACAATTCTTATTAATAAGTGGCCCCAAGCTTCCAAATTTACAAAATCTTGGCCCATAAACTTATAACTAGTTATATTGTTAAAATGGTTTTTTTTTTTTTTTAAGTTTCAAATTTTGGTTTGCATCACAATTTATTTTCTTCCTCCATAGATCTAGATAACAATCTGAAAAATAATCCTTTTCCTATGTTTTTTATTACTTTTTTTAAGTGCACAACAATGTAGGGTGAGGATTGAAGCTCCAACCTCTAGGAATGAAGTGCATACCAACATTGTGCAAAGTTCACTTTGGCAGAAAAAACATGTTTATAGGTTCTGAATCTAGTTTCTATTTGGTCACTATATTTGAAAATGTTACATGTCTTAAAAGTGTTTGTTTGATTTGTTATACTCAAAGTATTTTCTTTTACTAATATCAAACTATTATAAAAGAAGACTATTAAATACTATGAGTTGGTCATTGGAGGTGATCGTCAAAGTTGGTTGCCGAAGGGAGTTGTCAATGCTAGTTGTTGGAGGTGGTTGTCATTGAAATTAGGAGGTCGAAGGTGATCTTCACTAGGGTTGGCCATTGGAGGTAGTAATTGGAGCTAGTCGTCGGAAGTGGTCTTCCCTGGAGTTGGTCACGAAAGTTCGTCAGAGTTGGTTGGTGAAGTGATGATTGTTGGAGTTGTTAGCATAGAAGGTTGTCAGAGGTGATCGTCGAAATTGGCTGCCAAAGGTAGTTATTGGATCTAGTTGTCGGAGGTGGTTGTCACCAAAATTGAGCATCAGAAGTGGTCTTCACTAGAATTGGGTGTCGGAGTGATCGCCAAAGTTGGTCATTGGAGGCGTCGTCAGAGTTAGTTGTCGAAGGTACATTGGAGTTGGTTGTTGGTGGGTGGAGTTATTGGAAACATTGGAGAGAAAGAGAGTTAGTTATTTTAACCACTTGTAAATAGTTTTATTGTAGCAAAACGAGGGTTAAAACAATCCTTATTCCCCATTATTTTAACACACGCCCTTGGTTGGGAAGGGTTTGTTGAATTAAGGACCAAATAAATTCCTTGCCTACTAAAATTGTAGTTAAAGAGTCCACATAGAACTGATGGATTTTAAAAAAATAATGCTTATGGTTCCAATGTTCAGGCATGATTATCGTTGTAACTTAAACATGTATATGGAGACATACAAATTGATCGTGTTTTAAGTGATAACCTAAATTGGTATAAGGATACAGAGAGATACCTTATCCTGGTGATACTACGAGTATGACTCGCTTTGTAGTGTTACAAATGTTGTAAAGTGCTACAAATTATTTGATCTTGATCATTCGTGTATTAGACATGCGAGCGAGGATATTCTATATAAAGGAGTTTGTATAAGATCGGACCACGAAATGTTTAGTCTCGTTATATAATGCCATTCATAATTGAGACTTTCATTTCACTAGGATGACCATAGGTAACATCACAATCATAGACATCCCACATAACCTCTTGCTCAAGAGAGTCAAACTCATCAATCTAGCACAAAGAATGTTCTTGCCCTATGGTGGAAGTTTTAATATCATCGAAAATATTAAACTTGACCAACTCACCATCGAACTCCATAGACAAAGTGCCCTCATCTACATCAATCTTAGTCTTAGCCATCTTCACAAAAGGCCGCCCAAGCAAGATTGATGCAGATGAGATAGATGTGGGCTCTTCCATCTTAAGGACATAGAAATAAGCAGGAAAAAGCAACTCATTGACCTGAACTAGGACATCCTCTATGACTCCTAATGGGTGTATAAAGGACCTATCAGCTAATTGTATGATAACTCCAGTTTCAATTAGGTACTTTAATTTTAATTTTTGATAAATTGAATAAGGCATAACATTTATTGATGCACCCAAATCTAGTATGACCTTATCAATTTTCTTTTTGCCTATGATGCAAGGAAGAGAAAACATACCTGGATCCTTCTGTATTTCTGGAAATTTTTCTGTAGGATTGCAGATACGGATTGACTTATCACCATCATTTCCTTTTCTTTGGCTTGTCTTTTCCTCGTGCAAAGCTCCTTCAAGAATTTTTCATATTTAGGAATTTGTTTGATGGCATCGAGGAGAGGAATATTTATCTCTACCCTTCTAAACATCTCCAAAAGCTCATTGTTCTTGCCTGCAACTGGTTTTTTTAGCCTAGCAAGCTTGGAAGGAAAATGTGCTTTAGGCACATATGCATCTAAAGGAGGATAAGGGTGAGAAGATACTCCTTGTTTGTTTTGTGGTGGAAAAACGGTTTGATCTGAAGAAGAAATTTCTGGATTCTCTAATTTTGGCTCTTTTACTGACTCAACAGGTGGCTCCAACTCCTTGCCACTCCTCAATGTGATTGCACTAACATTCTCACTAAGAATTGACTTAGGCTGGGACGAAAGTTTGCCAGACTGTTTCTCCAATCTGCTTATAGAGGTGGCTAGCTGTGAGACTTGGGTCCCCAAAGCTTCAATGGCTTTCTTTGTATCTTGCTGAAAATGTTGTGTATCTTGTTGAAATTTAAAAGAGTTATCAGCAAGACTTTTAACAATGTCTTCCAAGGACATGCCTGAACCAGACGGAGCTCCATGATGAGGTTGAGCTTGCTCATTCTGCCCTCCCCATTTGAATTTTGAGTGGTCTCTCCACCCAGGATTGTAAGTCTGATTGAATGGGTCCCGCCTTTTATTTTGTCCATTGTAATTGTAGCCTCCAATGGCGTTTACCTTAGGAATTACTCCTTTCGGAGCACTTGGGCAAACGTCAGCTGAGTGACCAGTCCCATGACATACTTGGCAAACAAAAGTGGGCTGTCCAATTTCCACCTTCGCCAACTGCTTAACAACAGAAACTAAGTCACATATTTCTTTCTTAAGTTCACTTACCTCATTGGCAGACTTTACACTAACTGCAGCTCTAGTTTCAAACTGTTGAGAATTCGCAGCCATGGTAGCTATTAAGTTCATGGCCTTAGTCGGGTTTTATTGACTAAGGCTCCTCCTGTAGTTGCATCTATGCTGCTTTTATTCGTCTGCATCAATCCCTTATAAAAGTACTGGATCAAGAGTTAGTCTGAGATCTGATGATGAGGTCACTTGGCAAAGGTCTTTTTGAATCATTCCCAATACTCATGAAGGGTGGGTCTCTTCATCAAACTGCATGATGCTATAGATTTCCTTTCTCACACTGGCAGCTCGGGATGCTGGAAAGAATTTTTACAAGAACTGCCTCTGTAATTCCTTCCAGGATGTGATGCTTCCTAGTGGAAGAATGTAGAGCCACTCCTTGGCATCTCCCTTCAATGAAAAGGGGAATGCCCTTATATTGATATGTTCTTAGGTCACCCTATTGCACACCACATAGAATTCCTTCAGATGTTTGTGCGGATCCTCACTTTGTACACCAGAAAAAGTAGGAAGTGAATTAAGCTAGATTTAAGCTCAAAATTACATGTCGTCTCAGAATAGGCAATGCATAAGGGCTGCTGAGTGAAGTCTGGTGTTGCAAGCTACTTGAGGGACTTTTCTTATTCGATCATTACTAGGAAATTTTCAGGAACATTTCCTTTATATGTATGTCTTCAACAAGAATTTGTCAGTCAAGAGCAACCTGCTGTCTCCTCTCTCTTCTGATTCTCTGCTCCTCCCTAGAGATCTCTGCAAAATACAATTGTTTAGCACCATTGAGAGTGTGGGTCATGCACCAAAAGAGAAAATTAATTAGCAAGGATAAACACTACAACTTTAAAAAATTAAGGATTCCGTTGGCTCCTCGAAAACGACGCCAATTTGACGGATAGGCCTTATGGTGTCGCTCCCGAAAGACAGTCGTACAAATGAATTTATATGCACCGAACTAACCCTTTATACTAACTAGTAGTACAAGTAGCAAGTTCGATATCGAACCACAGAGGGCCAAATATGGATTCTTCAAAAGTTAGAACTTGTAGAAAGTAACCAAGGGGGAAATTTGTGAAAATTGTTAAAATAAATTGTGAAAGCGAAAATTGTGCAACGACAATTGAGAAAATTTATTTATGGAACAAATACTTAGCTTGGGTAATTATAATTTAATTCATTCCTCATTAATTCTATCATAGACTATCAGAAGATACATGAGATTATTTGAATTAAAAACTTAGTCTACTCGATTAGAATCCTAAACGATAGTCCATAAAATCAAGTTGATTAAGAGAAAAGCAAGAATCCTTAACCAATCAATTAATCAACAAACATTAAGATTCAAGGAAAAACTAAGTCAATTAATCAGTTTCCATCGTCTAACTAATTAATTGATTGAAATTTATCTAAGTTAGAAAGTAAATGCTTGCTAATTGGAATCCCAAATTAACATAACAAACCTATTTAACTCATGCTTCTAGGTGACGACTACCTAACGATTACAAATTAGGGCTAATCAAAGAAATCAATTAAACTTGCATAGTCAATTTGTCAGATTATCCCATACATGAAAATTGAAAAATATGCTCAAGATAAATTTCATAAATTCAAAATAAAACTCACAGAATTACAAAACCAGTCTCAAGAATTAAATTGGAATGAAATTAAACTAACAAACCAAGCTAAGTTATTATCCTTGAAATGTGCTATCTTCTTCTGCTTAACTCAGGGTTGTTTAGCTACTTAATTTGGTTTAATTGATTATTTTGTAGGACTCGAGTGTACAAGAAGTCAGATTAAGTGTTCGGAACTAAAAGGCGCTAAAATGACAAAGTTAGGAGCTAAATCAATCAAATGACGAAGTAAGAAGATTGCTACACTGCCAAGCGTCGCAACATTTTGATTAAGCTTGAGTCCAACGCTAGCTTGATGCTATTGGATAGAATGCTTGGACGCAGGGATGCAGGGCAGCGTCGTAACACTGCCCTGAGCGTCACAACCCTTCGAAGATTCCATGGTGCCATCTTCGCAACACACCTTAATGCTTGAGCCTTGATGCTGAAAGAGAGAAGCATCAACGTTGCAACGCTCCTTCAGAGTGTTACGATGCTACGGAGTTTGACGGATGCATAACCTTAGCACGTACGCAATGCAACATCATGCCAGCGCTTCAACGCCTACTTGATGCTCGGCCATTATGCGCCGCAGCGTTGCAATGCCCTTCCTAGCATTGCGACACTGCAATAGTTTTATAAAAGGAGAATTTGGGTCTAGCCGATATCATTAGATATAGTACACCCACTTTTGGATTCTGTTACTTTGTCTCAGCATAGTTTTAGCCCACTTTTATACCAAAACTCTAAAAAGAATTCATTCCCTTGCCAATTGTATTGAGTTTGAGTATGTTTAGTGGTTAAAGGATAAGAACTTAGCTTGGGTTGTTCGTTTAATTTCATTGCAATTTAATTCTTGAGATTGGTTTTGTAATTCTGGGAGTTTTATTAGAATTTATGAAATTTATCTTGAGCATATTCTTTAATTTTCGTGTATGGGATAATCTGACAAATTAGCTATGCATGTTTAATTGATTGCTTTGATTGGTCCTAATTTGTAATCATTAGGTAGTCGTCACCTAGAAGCATGAGTTAAGTAGGTTTGTTGTTTTAATTTGGGATTCCAATTAGCAAGCATTTACTTTCTAACTTAGATAAATTTCAATCAATTAATTAGTTAGACATTGAAACTGATTAGTTGGCTTAGTTTTTTCCTTGAATCTTAATGCCTGTTGAGTAAGGATTCTTGCTTTTCTCTTAATCAGCTTGATTTTATGGGCTACCGTTTAGGATTTTAATAGAGTAAACTAAGTTTTTAATTCAAATAATCTCATGTATCTTCTGAGTAGTCTATGATAGAATTAATGAAGAATGAATTAAATTATAATTACCCAAGCTAAGTATTTGTTCGATAAATAAATTTTCTCAATTGTTTACGTTGCACAATTTTCGCTTTCACAATTTATTTTAACATTTTTACAAATCTCCCCCTTGGTTACTTCCTACAAGTTCCAACTTTTGAGGAATCCATATTTGACCCTCTGTGGTTCGATCCCGAACTTGCTACTTGTACGACTAGTTAGTATAAAGGGTTAGTTCGGTGCATATAAATTTATTTGCACTTCTTTCTTTCGGGAGCGACACCGTAAGGCCGGTACGTCAAATACCAAGGTAATCTTATGGTAGTATGTGGATCTGTTCGAGGATCGAGTTTCTACTTGCTGCTGTTTGAGGGAGATCGAGTTGCTCGTTGCGTTCGTGCTTGATTGAGGGATATACTTGGAAGAAAGGTTCTTCAAAGGTATTGTCTCCTTATCCTTTGTATTTAATTCAAAGCATGTTGTAATTTATGATTTAATGCATAATCTGCCCTGTTTAACTGTAAATGTTTAAGTTCTTACACAATGAAGTTTGGATGATCTGCTTCTGCTTAAAGATCCTTTATAATTAGAGGTCCTTCAAAGAGTGCGTGAAAATTAAAATGTCGGTGAATAGTGGAGATGTTTAGAGAGTTTATAAAGAATTGTTGTTTGAACGTCTAACTTGACATTTCGAGGTATCCTCAATTGCTCACTCGATCATCAAATTCATGTAAATTTATTTCTATTTTTTTTACTTAAGTTTGGCTAACTTGTTTAGGAATGCTAAATGGAAGTCCTAAACACCTTATTAATCAACATGTTTAGATGTAATGTATATTAAACATACTAGCTAACCACATTAAGACTTGGGAAATGAGCTAAGATGAATACCGAGTAGGTAATGTCTAACTAGTCATTCAATACGTTTTTTCATCTAAATTAATCTAACAATGCTAATCGAATGGGTGCCACACAATCCAAAAATTTGACTTAACCTTAGCTACCCGCGATTAAGGGTCTTAACGATTAAAAATTAAGTCTTAACCTATAGCAATCAATTATGCAATCTTGACTAATTTGCTTGACATTCTCAAAGAAACACAACCATAAATGCACTACAAGAAGAAAACCCAAGGACAAGATAGAAATATTGAGTTTGAGCAAATCTCACAAGTTTACAAAGAGGAGAAATCCTTTAACCCAAGCTAACGATAACCTCTTAGCCCATAATAGTCTCCAAATCTTCAATGAATACAAGTTTGATAACATTAATACAGACCAAAAAGGATGAAAGATCAGACAAATAGTAAAGAATGAGGGGGATGTTTGAGGAAAAATGGTCTTCTTTGACTTAGGTGGCAAAAAGAGGTATTTAGAGGCTCGTCAATGGCGCTGCCCGTAGCGTTGTGCTTCTATGGCATGGCAGCATTTTTTCGCAACGCTCGCCTGTAGGGGTGTTTTTTCTTGAGCGCTGTGGATGTGTGTGCGGCTGCTGCAGCACTAGTCCCTGGGGTTAGACTTGTAATTTTTGGGCTCCATTGGACTTGGTGGATGATTTAAGATTTCATTTGATCCATTTAAGCTCGATTTTCACCTGAACATTTAATTCTACCTTCTTCATGCCCAAGATCTACAAAATCATTAAAAAAAAAAAACACGTAAACACAATAAGCGAGCCTGAATCACATTGAGCGGGAACATATTTCTAAATGCAGAATGGCTACCCACTCCAAGTTGGAACCCCAAATATAGAAGTAGTTTTTGAAAAATTGACAAATACCTTTTTTTTTAGAAAATAGCAAAATGATACATCAGTCAATTCTTTTTCAAACGTGAAATAGACAAAAATAAACAACAAGACTTGGTTAACTGAATGGAAACATGATAATTATTTTGCGAAGCTAATTCTCTAATTAAAGTGGTAATAAACGGGGAAGGGGATTGGTATAGATAGAGAAAAAATGTAGAAAAGTAAAGACATGAAAATAAAAGGATAATTGGTTAATTTCACTTAGCGTCCTAATTTAGAGGAATGAAATCACCCAATGCAAATTCCAACTACAAATTTTGATCACAAGATTTCAATTTTAGACAATTGCAAGCACCCAGTCTATTCAATGCACAAGGTATCAAATTAAGCATCCTAAGTTATAAATCTACTTGCATTCTAATTAAACTAAGTGCCAACCAATTTGAAAATGTAGTGCATTCTTAACTAATTAAACACTTGCATTAAGTACTAAGGAACTACCATGAAAATTAACTAATAAGTAAAACCTAATTAATTAACCGGTAATGTCGTATAAGATACACACTTATGCTACAATTATTGCTACTTGATAGGAAATCACAAAAATCACAGATTATATGAACACTTTTAGCAATTAGATATACATTCACAATTGAGTTGTCAATTCAACCAATAATCACATGCTCAAGAATTCCAACATGTAGTAAAAATAGCCGCAGTCAATAAAGATATGGAATTAAGCACAAATCCTCACAAAATTTACATTTAAGTTCATTCGATAACTTTTAAAACTAGAAATAAGCAAACCTTACCTTCCTGTGGTGACGAGGAAGCTAGAATCAACCATCATCTAGCTTGCTTAAAAGTAAAAACTAAAGAAATTGGAAGAGAGAACGGGGGAGAAAAGTTGAAGGCCTAAATGGAATGACCTAGCAGTGGAAATATTTATATTAGAGAGAGAGCATTACAACACTACTCAAGAAGGCTTCAGCGCCCCGCAGCTCACTTGACGTTACGCTTCAAGATTTCTCAATAGCTTCGGGGCGCAAATTTTGCAATGTTGTGCATGAGTGTTGTCTAGCAGTGTGACATTGCCTTTCATGGATATTTTAGTTTTTTTGCAGTCTTTTGAGCCCAATTGCTCCAATTTAGGCATAAATGCCCTGTTTAGCCTTAAAACCCACCTAAGACGCCCCAACAACTTCTTATGCTCGATTATCTGTAATAAATCATATTTAACCATAAAATCCTAAGAATTAACTCGATTTAGGCCAGAAAAGGTAGCTCGTTTCATGAACTATCAAATCACCCCAATCTTAACCTTGCTAGTACTTGAGCAAGAGAAAATCTAACGACTTCAACCTCTATGTTAAACATGCTACAAAGCTTGCAAATGAGAAACAGGGTGATTCAATTTAAAACTTTTTATATTAATCCCTACGTATGTGTGTGAAAGCTAACCTAAGAGAACTTTTCTAGGCTCTAGAAAACCTTATAGCCACCTCCATCTATCTTCCCCTACACTGATTAAAGGCAAACCCACACTCCTTTGACTCAACTAAGTTGCATGCTTAAGGCTCCGCTCTTTATTTACTACACATTTTTATTTCACTTTTCTTTTCTTTCTTTTTCTTCTTAGAAGAAGAAACCTTTCCCGGAAATAACTTTCATCTTGGCTCATTCATTTGGGTCACATGAAATACATCCAATCACAAGCAATGTATTTTTAAATGTGCATAAGCTTACTCATTTCCTCCAGAGTGGAAACTACGGGTTGCCTAGTCGCCCTTGATTACTAGCATCCCAAGAAGGAGTAATCCTTCTCCCATTTTTTTCTATAACAATAAGCTTTCTTTTACTTTACAACCTTTTACTTTACAACAAAATATCTTTGGGTAAAACATAAGAATGCAAACTGAAAATCGTTTCGGTCAACTTAGTAATAAGTTCTTGAGCCTATCAGGGTTGTTGGGTTTTATGTCCTTAAACTCGTAGTTTGTAAACAATAAAATTATTCTGAAATTCAATGAAGTTGTTATTGAAGTTTGATTTAATAAAGTTGTATTGAATATATGAATTTCCTATTTCATTTTAGAAATAAATCCAATAAACTAAAAGATCCATGACTATTAGATGAGTACTTGAACTTTATGCGAAGACATAAAAGTGGATCAGGTTCGAGTAAATAGTCAAAATGATCTATAGTATATGAATAAGGTTGGGTGCCTTATTCTGGTAACACTATCGAATGCGACCCACTTTGTAGTTGTTACAAAGGGTTGTAAAGTGCTACAGACGAAGTGATCGTGATTCGTACATGTAGTGACATGAAGAGTGGGGATGTTCTGTGCAATGAGTTTGCGCAAGATCGGACCAAGAAGTAAATCACTCTTATTTTATAACGCTGTTTACTGTTTAAGACTGACTATTTTACAACGATGACCTACGTAACTTAACCTTAATTCTAAGCTAACTATGAACTCTTTTTTATTCGGGATTATCCTTAGATTTGCATAGGTGAGGGTTTGCTCAATAGCGTCAATAAGTCTCCTATTTCAGGGGTAAGACCGGGTAGATAGCTGGGGATATAGGGTGCAAGACGAAATTCACTCCTACTCGCTTTTAGGTATTAGGGATAATAGGTTGTTCCCTTAAGTGTTGACTCTAGGTCTTAGACAAGGGGTCCTACCCTCTCATTGGCTCGAGAGGGACTCGATTTGATGATCGGATCACAAATCAATTATTCATTAGAGGATCAGTGGGACTTAAGGAACAAGAGGTAATCGCGAGGGTAAAACAACCTTTTTACCCAACTGTTATTACGAACAACCTGTGAAGGGTTAACTTACTAATCATGGTTATATCGAGTGGGCACAATATATCTACAGCCAGGGGAATGCAACTACTAGGCTTTAGTGGAGTGACCCGGTAATTAAGGAATGTGGGCTAATTCGGTGTAAAGCATTTAGCTAATTAATCTCGGATCATTGGAGTCCATGATATGTAGGTCCATTAGGTCTCTCTACTAGCTTCAAACAAATCAACCTTAGAATAACATGATAAGTTGATTTGAAACATTCAAATTAGAATTAAGGGAATTAGTAATTATATGTGATATAATTTCACGTTTAATTTTGGAATTAAAAAAATAGGAGAATCGATTAATATTTAAATATAATTTAAATATTAAATTCATGAACTATTCATGGTGGTGGAATTAAGTATTGAATTAATTTATGATTGTATTAGAAAATTAATTTTGAATTAATTTTTGTTAACTTAATAAAATTTCAGTTGTAATTGTAAAATTGAAAACTTAAATTGAGATTTAATTTCTCCAAAGAATCTTTGCCTCATCCCTCAGTGTGTACGGGAAGAGGTGCAATCTAATTCCCTCAGGAGTAACGCCAGGAATGGAGAAAGTATTGCACATCTCCACGAAGCTGGTCAAATGGGCGTGCGGGTCTTCACCTTGCATTCCTCCAAATTGCCTCGCATTTTGGATCATCTGAAGCATGACCAGCTTGATTTCGAAGCGTGCATTCTCCTCAACCATTGGTCTTGAAATTCCGACGAGAAGTCATAAAGATTCGGTATCGCATAGTTCCTCATCAGGATGTTGCGGTCGGCTGCAAGAAAAACAGGATCTTGCACTGGCCGATTCGACCCTTGATTTCCTTTGGGCCTCTCATTGTTAGCCATGTTTACTCTTCTTCACCTAATTCGGTTTTGGCGTGCTCTTGCGTGAAAAGTACACTCAATCTCTAGGTCGGCTTTGAATTCTGGATCAGTCCCAGTACTCATAAACCGTCAGCCTGCTCTTCGCGATAAATAGACAGTACAACAGAGATCTGTCCTGCAAAATACCACAAGAATATTCAACACTAAACCATTACCAATCCCCGACAACGACGCCATAAACTTGTTGAATATAATAAAAGATGATGAAATGATTTTATGTTATATCGCTTATGCACTACTGATGAATGAATGAAGTTCTTGTCCCCGACAATGGCGCCAAAAACTTGTAATATTAAATTTGTATTTCTCTCTTTATCTTATGCACTGCTTATGAATGAATATGAATATGATGATGCTATGCGCTCAAGTACTTTGCGATAAAAGATATTGTTGCAATACTACGTTCTAAGTAAATGCATTTACGGTAATATGCTTCATAGTATGCGATGATGTAGTGCGTGTCACAAGTTTTCTTACGCTAGAACCAAGTATAATTCCAACGCAAGTTTCTCAGAATAACCTGAGGTCGAACACGGAGATTGTTGTTGTTTAGATGTGATACTAGTGTGGTAGATACGACCGGTTTATCATAAAGAATAAAGAATTTGTTTTGCGCAGAAAATGTAAATTGCGCTGAAAATAAATTGTGTTAAAGAAAATTGCGATGATAAAATAAATTACTAAACTACTAATGTTACAGGGTGAGGACTGATTGTGAAGTTGTACAAAAGAATCTAATGGGTGGCAAGTCTTGTGAATGAATCAGAAAAAGAATGAGTTAAGGGAGAGGACATCGCAAGTTCATCAATCCCATTAAGGATGCAGTTGAGGTTTCGCTTTCCCTTGGCTTATGATGGCGGGAAATTAGAAGTCAATTTTACTCGACAACCAAAATCCCGTGGACGCGGTATGTGATGCATGTTCCTAAGATTGAAAAGATTGGAATTTTAAAACCCATGAAGTGGGATTTTTCCACTAAAAAAAACCAAGTTGTACATTCATGTTTCCACTTCAAATTCTCAGTCAAAATCAAAGCTTGAGTTGTAATTCATGCGTGGTTCTTGTTTGCATGATAGTCATGCAATATATAACCCAGTCTCAAGTGGAAATAGTGAAGGAAATCAGATATGAGGATATCCATGAGTAGCGAAAGGATCGTTCTAAATTACATTCGAAATTGAACATAAACAATTACAATCACAAAATGGAAACTAACAGGTCATGCACGATACGAAATTACAGCATGCTTATAAGACAATCAAGGGAAAGATTATACATACCTTTGAAGACTCATTCTTCAAATTCCCTCGATCACGAACACTCGTTCATTCTCCAAGACAGCGATACACGAACGCTCGAACACAACAACTGCAACACAACACAATCAACAAAAACCACCACACGAACAATGCGAACATACAACAAACAACCTCGAAAACCTCGAACTTAGTCGAGTTGAGTGAAGACACCATCACAATGGTTACCTTAGTATTGTCGGCGTGAGAATCCAGAAGTGTGGGCTCTATATGGACTTGGTTGAAGAGACTAGAGGAACAACAATTGTGTAGACGATTGAGAAAGTGGGAGATGAGAAGTGTCTGTCATATAGACGAATGCTCAATCGTGTAGAAGAAGGCAGCCTATCGTATAGACAATCCCTACGATCAATCGTTTAGCTACGACCATCCGATGAACTATCATATAGTGACACTCCATGATCGTTTAATCTCTCTATGAGCTATAATTTAGTGAAACAATTTCACTTGAGAGTCTTTCTGTAAGTTTCTTTCCGAATTAAGCAACTCTTCAATTTAGGAAAACATTTTTCCTTTTTATCTCGTAGTTACCATAAAACCATCAATAACCTCCCACTCAGTTGGATATTAGAGAAAAATAGATAATAATCTAATAATTAATATTATTATAAATATATATGATAGCCAATTTACTATACATATTTATAACCTATAGTTTTAATATTTCATCTCATGAAACATATAAACCATAGTTCTTTTTCTATTTTATGGGACTTAATGTAAATCATATTTACATTAATCCTCCCTTTGATGTATCTCATACATCACACCAATTATATCACATATAATTGAATTTCCTCTTGTAAATTTGAACATTTCAAATCAACCCCAAGAACTGATTCTCAACTTGAATCCATTGAGCTACTAAGAGGACCTTATGGACCTATAGCTTGAAGCTCCAACTGACTAAACTCTTTAGTCACGGAATCTACATTCTTTAACTGTCGGGCGCTCCACTAAAGATCGACATCTGCACTCTCCTTACTACAGATATATTTTGTGTCCATATCAACCAATCAACAGTGTGATAACCCTTCTGAGATCGCTCGTAAGTACAACTGGGCCAATTTACCATTTTTTCCCTATAGTTACATCTAACTCCTTAAGTACCACTGATCCCTCTAATGAACAAAAGTCATAGTCCTACTATGACTAAGTCCTCTCTTCCAAAGAGAGGCTGTGGCCAATATGTTCAATACCTGGAATCAACTCTTAAGGGAACAATCTATCTACTTACCCCTACTTCGGGGAATGAGTGAATTTCATCTTGTGTAACTGAGTTCCCAACTCCCAAATTAGATAAATCCTCAAAAAGGTAGGCTTGTTGAGTTGGAAATCTGGTCACTCTCACCCATACTAATCAAAGGACCACCCTTAAAGGCAGGAGTTCCCAAAACACTCAGGATTAAGGTCATGTCACCTATGGTCGTTTAGGTGATATGTAAGTCTCAAGTATCAACAACATTATATAAAGAGACGAATCATCTCGTGGTCCGATCTTATATAAACTCTCTGTATAGGACACCTTCGCTCACATGTTTCCATATGAATGGTAAGGATCTACTATCTGTAGTAGTTCAAAACACTTGCAAACCTCTACAAAGCGGGTCGTATCCGTAGTGTCATAAGGATCAGATATCCCTCCTTAATCCTTATACTATAGATCTTTTTAGGTTATCATTTAAGGCATGATCCACTTGTATATCTCATATACATGCTTAAGTTTACATGTAATAACCATGAAGCTTTGTTTATTGGATATGAGTCAATACAAAATAAAATAATTCTTATTTTATTCATAACAATGTGTACAACTTACAAACTACGAGACTCCGGGAGAATTTGGACACCAATCCCAACAATTAGGGCATGCAAATTGACTGAATTTGCTGAGAAATTCTGGAGGTTAAAGAAGGTCTTCAAGGTAAACCAGTGACCTCCTCTCCATTTTTTCCTAATTCAAACCTGTTTTGAGTCCCACAACTCAATTTAATGCTATAAGAGAATAGTAGGGAAGACTTTGTGGTGGTTCACAACCAAAGGAAAAGGAGATTGCAAATGAAGATCAAGATTCAAAAGGTTCTTCAAAGGTATGTGTTGAAACCCTCTCAATTCTCTGTGAACATGCTCATTTTGAAGTCAAAATTAATGAATTAGAATGTTTAGTGATCCTGTTTTCTTCCGCTGCATGTTTATGTATTCCAACAATTGGTATCAGAACATCATTTAAGCAATCATTTCGAGTTAATTTTGGCTTGGTGGGTGTTTTTCACAAGTTATATGAAAATGGTGAACCGATATGATTTTTTTGAGTTTTGGCATTGATTTCTCTTCAATTATGTTGCAATTCAATTGGCTCTTGAGTGATGGGCTTGAATGTATGATTAAGTTTTTGTAATTCGATTAGAGTCATTAGAGTTGCAATTAGATTGTAATTGAAGAAAGAAGTGAAGAAGGTCGAGTAGCAGAAACTGAATTTCAGCCACTACTCAATACTCGATGACTTGATGGCATTACTTGATGGTATTTTGGTGCATACTCGATGCACGATGCTGTACTCGATGGTATTTTTTTGAAATACTTATGCACGATGCCATACTCGATGGCATTTTGGTAAAATACTTATGCACGATGCCATACTCGATTGTACTCGATGGTATTTTGGTAAAATACTCGATGCACGATGCCATACTCGATGGTATTTTGGTAAATACTCGATGCACGATGTCATACTCAATGGACCTCCATTCGAAAAGTGTTTGTATGGGTCAAGATCAAGGTGAATGAGGGAAATAGTTTATAGTAAATAGGTAAAGGATATATGTCAACACATCCTGCAGTCTCTTCCGTTTGTTTGGACCGTGAGATTCCTATGTTGTGCCTGCTAGTTAGCTTTATGCGGCCCTTGCTAGTCGTTTAACGATGGCTATCCCCTCAGAAAAACATCGAATCCTATTTATTATGCAAGCAAAACATTGAACGATGCGCTAGAGAACTATACAACCACAGAAAAGGAAATGCTCGCAGTTGTATTCGCACTAGAGAAGTTCCGATAGTACTTAATCGAAACAAACGTGGTGGTGTATACGGATCATTCTGCGATTAAGTATTTAATGACGAAAAAGGGTGCAAAACCGAAGCTTATTTGGTGGGTGTTGCTCCTGTAAGAGTTTGACCTAGAGATTAAAGACCGGAAGGGCACCGAGAACCAAGTAGCAGATCATTTGTCAAGATTGGAAAATTGCAAGGTTCAAGGGATAGAAAAAGATATTGAGGAGAGATTCCCCGATGAGCTGCTGATGGCAGTAGACACTAATGTTCTATGGTATACGGACATAATAAACTTCATAGTTTGCGATCAAATACCGGCTGACTATACATACCAGTAGAAGAAGAAGTTAAGACATGATGCTAAATTTTATTTCTTGGACGATCCATTCCTATATCGACAAGGACCTGATCATATATTACGTCGATGAGTTCCTGAGCATGAAGCCAAGCACATTTTAGAGCTCTATCATGAGTCCCCATATAGAGGAAATTTTGGGGGGCAAAGGACCACAACAAAGGTCCTACAGTGCGGCTACGTCTGACCAACACTGTTTAAGGATGCCCATGCCCATGTTGTGCAATGCGACAGGTGTCAGAGGACGGGGAATATGTCCAAAAGAAATGAAATGTCATTAACATCAATCTTAGAAGTCGAATTATTTGACGTTTGGGTAATTGACTTCACGGGCCCATTCCCACCATCCGAAGGTCTTCAATATATTCTGGTTGCGGTTGATTACGTATCAAAATGGTTGAGGCCATCGCATGTGCCAAGAATGATGCGGCCACAGTGGCGAAGTTTCTAAAGAAGAACATTTTTGCTTGATATGGGACGCCACGAGCCTTAATCAGCGATGAGGGCTCTCACTTTATCAACCGCATAATTGCCAACCTGTTGACTAAATTCAACGTCAGCCATCGAGTTGTGACTGCTTATCACCCAATGACTAATGGGCAGGCAGAGATTTCTAACAGAGAGATCAAAACTATCTTGGAGAAGGTAGTCAATACTTTCAGGAAGGGTTGGTCACCCAAGCTTGATAAACCACTGTGGGCATATAGGACTACTTATAAAACACCAATTGGCATGTCCCCGTATGCCCTGGTCTTTGGAAAAGCTTGTCATCTATCGCTTGAGTTGGAATATAAGGTGATGTAGGCATGTAAGAAGCTGAAGTTTGATTTAGCCAGTGCGGGAAAAGTCCAGAAACTGCAATTGAATTAGTTGGTCGAATGGCGAAGGGATGCCTATGAAAATGCCAAGATATATAAGGAGAAAACAAAGAAATGGCATGACGACCGCATAAACGACCGGACATTCACCGAAGGTCAATAGGTATTACTATTCAACGCACGTTTGCGATTGTTCCTAGGAAAGTTGAAGTCTCGCTGGTCTGGGCCATTCCAAATCAAGACAATCTTTCCTCACGGCACAGTAGACTAACAACTTTAGACGAGAACAGCGCATTCAAAGTGAATGGTCGGCGGATTAAGCCCTACTATGGGGGTGACTTCGATCGATGCATGAACACCAGTGACTTGGGCAAACAGGATTAAACCGCTTGCAGGGGGAGTGATTGCGGTAATTCTAAGAACTTCTTTCAATCAGCTTCCCTATTTATGTTTACTTGCTTTCTTTTACCGTTTTCTAACTTACGTTAATTACTGTCTAGTAGGATTAGTCTTTAATGCTTTTTTTTTCCTATTTCCTTCCAATTTAATTTCGCATGTATTTCTATCATGTATTTCCATACCTTAAATTTAGTAGCGTCGGTCGTATAATTTGTGTGAATGATTGGATGATTCACCGCAAAGTCTTTTTGACTTGCGTTTTTGATGAAGTAAGGAGAAAGGAAAGTAAACTAGTATGTAATGAGAAGATGGGTGTAACAAGTGGTACCAAGAAACACTGTGTGTCCAATACACCCAAATGCATTGCGGTGAGGGGTGTGTTGTGCACGTATATGTCCTTTGCCCGTCCTTAGTTAAATGCACTATGTCGAGGTACCCTCCAGAAATGTGTTTAGTTAAGGGGTGTGTTGCGGGGATGTATGCGTGTTGCCCGTCCTTGGGAAAAATGTATCTGCGTTTATTGAAAGCAGGGTGCGAATCTTAATCGTGCATCCTTCTGAATCAAATTTGTAAGTTAATCAAATTCTTTGACTCTTGTACAGGCAACAGAAAATTTTGTATTGCGTTCAATTATACTCATTTGTATACGTTGTTAATATTCAATACAATTAGAGTACATAATTCACTCTACTTTTGCCTATGCCTTTTTCTTTATCTTCCTTTGTTAATTTTTGTAATGTTCTTAATCTTTTATTCTTACGATCTTCATTGCGTTGCTATGATGTATTATATGTTTATACTTAGAAATATTTCCCATACTTAGTAAATTCTGACTAACACTTAGTTAATTCTTCGTCTAGCAGTACTTTACCTTTTATCTTTCAAAGTTCTGCTCAAACCTTCTTTTTGAAATTTTCTTCTAAGTGTTTGTCTAATCTATCCAAACAACGCAATGAGGACCTTGCTCATCTTTAAATTTGGAGGTGGGGAAGGTCTGAGCAGATGAGATCAAGTCTCTTATACACATCTAGATGTGTATTAGGCAAAACTCCAATGTCAGCGCAAGGGAAAACCTCAAAACTGTCCCAACCTGATAAGAGTTTAATTGTGAAAGGAGCCTGCTTGTAGTTGGATGTTCGTATGACACCCATAGGAGCAAGCCAAAACGAAGGTGGGTTTCCAAGAACAACGCAGTATGGAAAAAAAATAATAGAATGCAAGAGGCAACTCCTCTGAATGTCATGAGTTAAAGTTGAAATTGGCACACAACCGTAGCTGGATGTCCGCATGACACCCGTGGGGATACGCCAAAATGAAGAGTGTAACCATGACCAACAGTCTCTAAATAAATAAATGACGTAAAGTTTCGTTCACCGCATATAGATACATCAAGTTGTTTTGACAAAGAAGAGATAAACATTCTATTTTGAAAACTAGAAAAGCATCTTTGAGCAGAATTTTGTCATATAGAAGAATAAAGTAAGGCTTGCTAAGAATTAGCAAGGATAGAAGGAAATTGCAATTTCAAGTAATGTGCTAAATGTAACATTTGGAGAACCCAATCGTCACAAAAATATAGGATAGGAATTGAGCATGATTATCTTAGTAGAAGATATGCTTGAGGACAAGCATATATTTAAATTTGAGGGTGCGATAACTTGTAAAAATACAAGTTATTTATGTCACCTTATCTAGATATTGCGGCCAAAAGTTAGTGAATATGCGCCGATTGTATGAAAATTAGCTTAGAATTACAATAATTATAAATGATCGCAATTACACCCACTAACACTATAAAGATGGAAGACAAGCCGAATTTTACTCTGTTTTGCATGAAACCAAGTCACCACTTACGCTCAAGGCTCACGAGAAGCTGATCAACGCATCTCTGTCACATTGCACCCGTCAATCAATAATGAAGAGAAGATTATCGCAATGACGGCGCAATGCGACAGTCGATCCAGAGTTGACTTTCAACTGCATACGGTAATAAAAACAACACCGCATGCGAACTCATGATCGAAAGATGCAGTTGAGCAACGCAAAAGCAGAGGATTGAGACACATGTACAACTAACGGTTGTGCATATTTGACGGTCTGATTGCATAACAGAAGGAATAATATCCCTCCATCTTCAGAATTACCATAATAATCAGTGGGGACCACAAGGCTGGAGTCAAAGACCTGCACCTATAAATACCCCATAGATTTCAGAGAAAACTTATGCTACTTGATACGGGGCAAATTGCTGCTAAAGTGTTGAGAGAAAAGATTGAGTTGAATGCTTAATTGAAGAAATCCGGGAAGAAGACGAGACAAGGCCGAGAGGTGAGTCTCAAATCTATTCTGCCAAATACCCGATTTGAAGCTCTGTGTAAAGACCCCTACTACCGGTTGAGCAAGCCTATGAGGGAAACTCTTCCTATCATCAGATCCATCCAATCCGGCAAGCAGATCTCCATCGAATCGGTGCCAAGACGTTGGCGCTTGTTTGTATCTATTCTATTTCTTTCATCGTTGTATTTCACTTTCTCTTTATCTCTTCATTCACACACCATGTATCAAACGCTTAATAGACATATTAAATGTTTCGATAGCTTTCAGATACCATTCTCTATCTATTTTCGTTTTTCCATTAATCACTTTCTCCATGATGTCTTTTTAATCCCCCGATAGTTAATATGAATCAAACAAGTACTTAATCTGTGTTAAAGTTATAAAATGCGTTTAGCTAAGGCATGCTAGACGACATCTTCACCTGTGAGAGTAGAAGTGAAGATGCCATTCTGATCTATCGAGAGAGGGTTAGAAGAATGTGTTAACTAAAGCGAGTAGTACTTTCAAACATGGAAGCAACCTTGCGTTCATTACGCTAGTCTCTGTCTCACCACAGACATGTAGGAGCGCGACCAATCACTGAAAAGTGTACGCCAAGGGAAGAGCGGAACCGTATTTATAGCTTCAGCGCAATTGAGGACTTGCGTTGTTTATATTATTTATCTTTCTCTTTCTATTCTATTCATAAGACTTGCCGCCGCATCCCATGTTCTTTGCATAACCTTCATAGCCAGCCTTGACCCCAACATCTTGTATCATGAGCCTGTATCTTGTATCATCTAGCTTAGGTTTATTGTATTTCATTTTACTATCGCATTTTTACTGCTTACTTTCTTTTATTGCAATTTATTTACTTGTACAAACCACACTTTTAAAGATTGAAAAATTGGTTGCATATATCACGAACATACCATAATAACCTAAAACAGTCCCTGTGTTTGACCTCGAATCACACCGAGAAACTTGCGGTGGAATTACACTTGGTTCCATCGTAAGGAAACTTGTGACAACGCATGGCATACTATGTGAACATCCATAATTAATGCATATCTAGCAGTAGTATCACATAGAACATCATCAATCATACACATCAGCGTTTTTCCAACCTCAACAATGATGTTATGCGGCAATAGTACTAGATGATGAGACAAGCCATGGTGGACGCATGGTGAAACGTCTTGCGTTGCTAAGGCTTGTAGTACATAAGGTTGTTATGCATTGGTGATGTGGTATGTGTCGAGGACATCCGAAGGTATGTAGGTGCATAGGACAAGGCTAATAGTATACGTTGGAAGAGTGTTGGTCATTATCCTAATTGAGGGCATAGAGCAAAGGTAAGCCATGCGAAAGAGAAGGATATGCGACCAAAGATGAGCCTTACGAGCATTTAGCATATGTAACCAAGTTGCGTCAATTGGATGCACAAGGTAAGATTGAATGAATGCATTTGTGGTAGATGGACGCATATGAACACATTTGCGGTAGATGAACGCATTGGGGTAAGATGGGCGCATATGAGATTGGATGGACGCATTGAGGTAGGATGGGCGCATATGAGAATTGGATTGACGCATTCAAGGTCGTCATCCGGACATGTGGCTTGTTGAGGAGAAATCTTAGGCCTTAAGCAAATAAGGTGGATGCATAAGAAGACATGAAAATTTAAGCATTATGTGTTGGCTAAGGAAGAGGAAGACACCTTAAATTGCGATGGCATAAAGGTTGCGTTGATAGTGTAGGGAAAAGGCACTTGGACATGCGACCAAGTAGGAGGTGTCGGCCTTAGAGAGATTTTGGACGTCTATAACTCGAAGGACTTCTCTTCAGATCATAACTCAAAGGACATTAAGAAGAGTGTAAGGTTGATTGTGAGGAAACTATGCATTGATGAAGGAATGCATGCACTGGTAGCAAGACCATGCGTGGGTCAAGAGGTTCCAAGAGAGGAGATGTTGTCGGCAGGAAGGTCTGGAAGTAGAATCAACTTGGGACGAGGAGTTCTCCCAGAATACTCGTGCGTTTGGAGTGATTCTAAAACCACCTGAAAGCTAGGAGAGTCTAGTTTTCAGAGTAAGACTGCCAGAGAAGAAGCTCTAAAGAATCGGGCTGAAGAATAAGGAAAAGATAGAAGGGTCGAGTTGTTGGGTAAGCTTGAGTCAGCCTTGATGTTTTGATCATTCTGGCCAAACCACGAGAATTTTGGAGCTAAGATTTTGAGGTAAGCTTCCTGAGACATTTTAGAGCATATTTGTAGAAGGAAGTACTCGAGATAAAGCCTAGAACTATGAGTAATCTGAGCTTTAAGTTGAATATGGAATTTAGGGTTCAAAAGAGGAGTCCGGGAACAAGAAACTTCTAAGAGAAAGATTCCTATCCTTACCAAGGTGAGTGGTATTTTCCTTTAAGTCTTAAAGCATATCTTTTAGAGTAAACTGTATATGTTTATGTTATGAATGAGTATCTAGCATGAGAATGAGATTATGTGATCGGGATGGTCAGGGGGTCAATAGACCTAGTTCCTGAGCCCGAAAGCAAAATCTCATGGGATTGGTTAAGGGACCGAGAGGTCTAGTTCCTAAACCTGTGGGAGGAACCTCGTATGGGATGGTCAGAGGACCGATGACTAGCTTCTGAGCCCATGAGCGGGTAGCTATGTAACACCTCCGAAGTTTTTTTTTTCAAGAATGAACTTTCAAGGAAGAAAGTTCTTTGAGGAGGGAAGAATGTAAACACCTGCACATTTTTTTAGTAATAATGTAATTTCAGTAACTTTATTATTTGGATTTCAGTAATTGTTATTAGTTGGAGGTATTTTTGAAATTTGGACTTCAAGTATAAGTACGGGAATTTAATTGTTGGTGTGAAATTTTCAATTTGAAATTCAATATTGAAAATTAATGGCAGGAATTAATTTTCTTTTGAACAGAAAGGAATTTAATAGTATAAAAACGGAAAGGAATTAAATGTAATTATATTTACTTCTTTTTTTTGTTTTATTATTATTATTGTTTTTTTTTCTTTTTTATAAAAAGTCAAACCCCACCCCCTTTTTCTTCCTCATGTTCGTGAGCCCGTCCGACCACCCGCCAAAGCTCGCGCTTCAGTTTCTTCTTCATGACCACCGTCTACCATTTCTCAAGCGTCGTTCGCTTTGTTCGTCGATCTATCGATTTGGGTAAGATTTATGTTGTTTTGAGTTTGTTTTCGGTTGATTCTTGAATACTCATTTACTTTTAGCATCAATTGTGGATACCCATTGTGTTTCAACTTTGGATTCAAGTTTGTGAAGGTATTGAGGTGTTGTTCAGTGAAGTTGGAGTTTTTTTTAGCGAGTTTTGGTAAGTTTTATGCTTTGATTACCCTCTTGTAGATTATTTTTGGTTGAGAAATTTTGGTAAAGTCATTTGGAAGTGATTTTTGACGAAGCTACATAGATAATTTATTTGAGACATTGAGTGAAGTATGTATTTGATTCAAGCTTTAATCATGTAAGCCTAATTTCAAATTATTGATTAGGGGGTTGATTCAAGAATTTCATTCAAGATGAAGAAGAGTTGGTTTGCTAATTATTTGGACTTAAAATTGGAGGTTTGGAAGGTGAATTGAATTGGACCACACCTTAGGTAAGGTTATCTGGAAATATTTTGTAATATTTGGGTGTTTGGAATTTGGCCTTAACTATTAATTTTAAAGCTTGGTTTATGTTTAGGCTTGATTAAGGATTCAAGAATTTCACAAAGATTCAATTGCTTTTGGTTCGACCTAATATCAAGGTAAGTAATCTTACTACTGGAACTACCCATGGGCCAGGCATTAGATGTATGTTAGCATGTTAAATGAAGATTATGGTAGAGTGACAACATGAAAGATTGATAGAATAACATGATTAAAGTATGTTCTGTTACAAGATCTGAATTATTTATTTATGCACATAGACACTTGAATGCTAGTATGAGATGGTATGTGCTTCCATGGTTATATTTGATCTGATGATATTGAGGTATACATGTATGTTGTAGAACCATGATGTTGAGGTATATGTGTATGTTGTAGAGCCATGATGTTGAGGTTTATATGTATGCATTAGATTCGTACAGTGATGATTATGATGTTGAGATTATGCAAATGTCCTTACTGATTAGTTAGATGCCCATTAGATTTTGTGTTTCCTTCGGGATTCACCAGTTTGTGTCTCTTTCGAGATTCACCAGAGGTAGTGGGCATACTTAACTACAGTAGAATAGGACTCAGTCTCCTTTTTGTTTCATGTGTATATGTGTCCCATAAGGACTAGAGCAGTTTATATGCTTCACCAGAGGTGGGTATCTAGAGGACATAGATGCCCAGCTTGATCCCAGTAGTGGGTTTACTTATTGAGTATTTTATACTCATTCTTTCTCATGTTGTTGTTTCAGGTAAGGGTAGAGATGCACCGACAATGGACAAACGGAATTCGTGATCGAGCCACTGGGACTAGTTTTTACGATTCCACTCATGAGATTTAGAGTTCTTTTCATGTTGTTCTCAACTCTTAGTTTTGATGTTTAAAACTTATTTTTAAGAATCGCTTATCAAACTTATTTATTATCCTTTATGATTTATGGGTACCCTACTATTGTTTTAATATTTGAAATTAATGAAAGTCTTTGAACTTACCTTATTTAATTAGTATTTATTTCGCCATAACAGAGTGTCGTTTTGAGTTCCATACATGCATGTTTTTAGTAATGGCCTAACTTAAGTCCTAGGGGGTCAGGTTGTTACAAGCTATGTGCACATAGGAGACATTGGGAACAAAAGGGAACGCAACAGAGTAAGCATTCATGATTAGTATTAGTTAACTATCTACCATGTGTGTAGGTAGAGAATAGACTCATTCTAAGTAGTTAGTAGTTTTGCTATCCACAGTTATACTTCCGGAGGGTTTTACAGTTGTTGTTGTAAACTTTGTAGTTAAGTCTTGGAGTGTATAAACATTACAGTGTAGTAATATAATGGGTATCACAAAAGGGTGGTATTTGCGGTCCGTCATGCCTCTCCTCGGGCTCAGAAGTGCGGGCTTGGGGCGGGGTGTGACATATATCTTCCCCAAATTTTAGTGAATTATCTTCGAAATTTCGAACTGCGCTTTGACGTCCAATTTTGATGGTTTAAAAAAATTCCTTCTTATCTCTTAAAACTCTCGATGTGGGACTAGTACTCTTCCACCCAATTTTATATTTTATTTTTTTATCTCTTTTTTCTACAATCACTATACTTTTTCGGGAAGTTCTTATAAATAGAAAAATCTAAAGAATATTTACACTTTATAGCAAAAAATTTCAAAAGTGTTTGTACTTTAAAACTTTTTGCTATAAAGTGTAAATATTTTTATATATTTAAAAAGATCCCTTTTTTTTTCATTTTTTTACAACTCTATTTTTTTTTTTCATTCTCATACAATTTAAAAGTAATCCAAATAAAAAAATTATTTTTTTTGGTACAATAGAGAGTGTGGGGATTTGAACCATGGACCTCAAGGTCATTAACATATCTTAGATGCTAGTTGAACTATGCTAATCACTTTGGCAAATATACATAATTCTTTAATCATAAATTCAACTAAAGTTTAATGTAATGTTATGATTTTATTTATCCTTATTATGTTCTGTTATATAACGTAAATTTAACGTTATGATTTTGTATTCATTTTATTTTATAATAAACAATTTTAAATTATTTTGTATGCAAATATTTCATGTCATTTAATTTTGTAATTAATTATCAATATTTGCTATTATTTTGTAATTATTTTTCCATTTTTTCTTAAATTTCTACTCTCACATCGACATTTACATTGATATTTACAACATACATTTAAATATTGTCTTATTTTATAGAAATGATGATTAAAAATGGTCAATTAATTTCCATAAAATTTTCCAAAATTTCTAATGTTATCAATATTTCTATTAAAACAGGACCTCGATATTTCCATTGATATTGATATTTCGAACCTTGGTAAGATCACTTGACAACCTATGCTTAAACTTTTCGTCCTATATTATTTTGCTATGCTTTCATCTTAGTCTTAACAGCATTAAGACTTCATTAGTATGCTAACTTTAATGGCCAACTTAGCAAGATAACTCAACAAAAGAAAGGGGTAGTTGCAACTTTAATTTTTAAAAAAATTGAAAATTGGGTGTGTGTCCCTAGATTTTGTTTTTTTGCAAACATGTAAAAAAAAAACTTCCATATGAAAATTTGATTGTTATCTGATTTCTATGTGATTGTTATGTGATTGCTATCTGACTGCTATGTGATTGCCACACCTGCAATTACAAATTAGTTGAAGTCATGACTTTGATTTTTTAAAATGTATTTTCCATACAATGCAATTTCCCCAAAAGAAATAGAAAGTGAAGAATAGAGTGACGTGGTTGGATTGACCT
The DNA here is from genome assembly GCF_009727055.1 of Benincasa hispida. Lineage (NCBI taxonomy): Eukaryota > Viridiplantae > Streptophyta > Magnoliopsida > Cucurbitales > Cucurbitaceae > Benincasa > Benincasa hispida. The sequence continues at coordinate 250,169 of NW_024064915.1, read as the reverse complement.
AGCCATCCTTGAGATATCCACAAGACTGAATCTCTTAAGATAATTAGCCCATTAAGTGAATAAGAACAAGTAGACTTCATTAAATCAAATGCCATGAATTACAATGTAACAAAATAAAATAATGACTGAAATTTGATAAAGAAATCAACAAATTACTAATGTATAAGCAATGATCTTTGAGCAGGCCTACACAACTAAGGGGAATCTCACTCTACAACATGTTCTCACGGGTAAAGTTAACCTAAGAAATTCTGACCTTTAGAGGAACTCTTGTTCTTGGAGAATGTATAGACTAATTTATGGGTTTGTCTTCCAAATCATCGATTTGATCCTTCATTCATGCTTCCTCTGACTTTTATAGATTTAAATTGGTTGAGTGATTACCAAAATATACGTTCCTTGAAGCCCTAGTCGATTTTGAAGTCAAAGAAAGATTGGGAGATCGAGAAAACAACAATAGACAACAAGCTGTGACTTGCATGTTGACTGGGCTAGAGCACGATGCAATCACATCAACATCTAATGTGGTTGCATATCTTACCTTTCCATGGTGGCGAGGAAGCTGAAATCCGCCATCATAAGCTTGAATACAAGTAAAAATTAAAGAAAATACCTAAAAACTAAGAAAATGGAAGAGAGAAAGGGGGAGAAGGGCTGGAGGCTTGAATGGAATTACCTCAAAATGAAAAGAATCTATTCATACAAGTGCGATAATGTTTCGATGCTATAGGTCAGCATCTTGATACTACTAAAAAATGCCCTAGCACCCTACAACATCACTCGAAGGTGTGCTTTAGGATTTCTCGATTGCAGCATCGTGATACTATGGTATTGTTTTGCAGCGCACAAGCATTGCCTGGTGTTGCAACACTGTTCTTTATGGATTTTTTTAAAAATCTTTTTGCCCCTTTGAGCCTAGTTGCTCGACCCCTAAATGCTTCGTTTAGCTCCAAAGCACACTTAAGACGTCCCAATAGTTTCTCGTGCTCGATTATCTATAAAAACTCGTATTTAACCATAAAATTTCAAGAATTGTCTCGTCTTAGGCAAAAAATATAGCTAATTTTAGAAGATATAAGGAACCAAACGAGTATCTCTAATTATAATTAAAATTTCATAATAATAGAGAGTTTACAATTATAAATGATAACAATAATAGAAAAGGCGAAAAATTAATTAGCATATGAAGTTAAACTACAGGATTGAAGAGGGATAATTCATATTTCAAAGATCTAGCTTAGAAGTAAGAATCCACCCAATAGTTTGATTGATAATTCAACGAAAAAACCTAGTTAACTAACCAATTGAATCCTTATTTCTACATGCTAGTTCATTAGAACACTAATTAACACAAGCACAACTTAAGTCGTGCTACTAGGTGATTAAGCACACAACATGTACGAGTTATGCAACAATCAATCGCAAAAGCCAATGTTTTTTATAGAATATTCGTCAAATCAATAACAAATACATAGCCATGAGATGAAAACTTGAATAAAAAACATGCATTAAAGACAAATTCGAAGTTCTAAATAATATTCGCACCTTCCACAATTGGGTTTCTCCTACTCCAAGCTAGTGGAATTTTCCCTTGTCACTCCTGATGTTCATAAACTCCAAGATTTCAAAGAAGAATGGCAAGATACAACCCAAGTTGGTGGAAAACTATAAGAACATTAAAAAAATCAAGGTTAGAGATCAAAGGGACAATTGTTTATTTGAATAAAAGAGAATTTCTTTTTTAGTGGGTCGATAACGTCATGATGCTATTAATAGCGTTGTGACGTGGTTGGTGTTGATCTCTAACACGCTGCAAAGTCGAGTCACTTACTACCGATGAAAATTCAGAGGGTCGTGACATTTTGAGAAAGTATTGCGATATTGAGCCTTTGCATTGCGACATTGTGAAGTGTCGATCTACAACAATGTGATGCTCCCAATCTATCTTGTGATATTGAATGGAATAAAAAATTTCAGTTAAATACAAAAAGTAGATACTAACCAAAAATTTATTTGAATCAAGTGGCTCTATGACCCAACAATATATCTAAATCCTAAATCATATTTTCTATTTCACTTTGTTGCAGGAAAAGTTTTTAATATATATGAATATGATATTCTCTTTATTTACACTATAATATTAGTATCATGAATATTTTGTAATAGTAAGTTCTACCTAATTTTTTAAAAGATATTTACGTGACAACTAATTAACGAGCGTGTAATAGGTATGGTAGCTGTTTGAAGGATTTTTGTTCTCATTTCTCAGCCCTTGAACCATATCCACATTGCTCGGCCACGTGGTGGATTCTGGCAACGAAGGGCGAGTATATGTATGTATATTATTATTGTTTTCTTTTCTGGGAAATATTTATATCATTCCTTTTTTCTCCGAAGCAAAAGCGTTATATTTCCAATTCATGAATCTTCCGGTCCAAGTACGGTTTCGCGAGACTTCCCGAAGAAACTCCACTGCGCTACTTCTCTTCTTACATATACTCCTCCAATCCCGTTCACCACTCTGATCAACAGAAACAAAACTCTCAAATTTCCAATTCCAATTCCAATTCCAATTCCAATTCCGATTGTTTCTCTTCCAGTTCAATTCATTGCAACGGACTTCGTCATCAACGCTACTCGCCGTTGAGGCTAATCTTTAGCAATGGCCTCCACCACTGCGCCGTTTTATGCAATTGGTATTCGTTTTCCTTCACATTCCTCTTCCATTTCCTCCACTACAAACGCTCTCATTCTCAAGCCGCCACATGCCATTTCCCTCACTGCGAAACCTAAATCGCCCTTGCTGTTGAAGAGGAATGGTGGGTACCAGAGTTTTGGGAGGAATTCGAGGTTTGTTGTTCGCTGCGATGCCTCTAATGGAAGGGTCAGCTCAGTTCTTTCCCTTACTTTTTTGTTTGTTAGTGATTCGATTTGATTCTTTTTCACTTCCTTTTGTGGTGTTTAATTGGTTGGAATCTGTACTGATGAATAATTTCGGAACTAGTTTTCTGGATTTTGTCTATTTAGCACGTTAGGTGCTCTGAACTCTGGACAATTTGGTTTATTCAGAGCAAACTGATTTAGTATATGCATTATATGAGTAGTTGAGATACCACCCTGTAGCCTTTACTAACTCTGTTTAGTTTTACATCAGATTACACAGCAAGAATTTACAGAAATGGCTTGGCAAGCTGTTGTTTCTTCTCCAGAAATAGCAAAGGAAAATAAGCATCAAATTGTAGAGACTGAACATTTGATGAAGACCCTACTGGAGCAGAAGAATGGGCTAGCTCGTCGGATATTTTCTAAGATTGGGGTTGACAATACCCGTCTGTTGGAAGCTACCGATAATTTCATCAAACGCCAACCAAAGGTAATTGCATCTTGGTATCAAATTCTTATTTCTTATATCTGTTTATTAGTCTAGGTCTCTTGGAGTATACACGTCTATGAACTTCTAACTTTGGTTGTGAATTGTCATATGAATTTTAGTTGCTAATATCCTAAAATATCTGGTGCTTAGGTTATTGCTATTAAACGAGTCTCTATTTACTGTTCTAGGTCCTTGGCGAGTCAGCTGGTTCAATGTTGGGACGTGACTTGGAAGCACTGATCCAACGAGCCAGAGAATTCAAGAAAGAGTATGTGGACTCATTTGTGTCTGTGGAGCATTTGGTTCTTGGGTTCGTTCAAGATCAACGCTTTGGGAAGCAACTGTTTAAGGATTTTCAAATATCGTTGCAAACTTTGAAATCTGCGATCGAGTCCATTAGGGGGCGCCAATCTGTTATTGACCAAGGTTGAACCTTCCTTCACTTTTTTAATTTCTTTTGAATACTCTTATGTGGTCGTGTTCTGCGTATGTCAAATATCTAAGCTATTTGTTGGACCTGATGTTTATTTTGGTTGTGTTGTGTCTACATGCAAGCCTAAGGAAAACATCAGAAAGTTGGTCGATTATTTTAGCTTTACTAAAGCAATCACTGAGGAAAAATTACTTATAGACTAGGGATATTTTGTTCACCAGAAATTAACATAGCAATAGAGCTTATAAAAAAATGAGCCTTGGTGAGTGCATACTTATTTTTTTTGTCTTGTTGGAGTATGTTCAGTGTTGAATTTCCGATATCCTTTTCTCATTCATAAAAGGTTCCATAGATGATGCCAGGTGCCTCTCTGTGACCTGCTGGCATGTTGGCATCCGATTTATGTGTATGTATTCCATTTTTAAGTAATTGTGGTTTCTTGCAGATCCTGAAGGCAAGTATGAATCACTTGAAAAATATGGAAAAGATTTGACAGCATTGGCGAAAGCTGGGAAGCTTGACCCTGTAATTGGAAGAGATGATGAGATTAGAAGGTGTATTCAGATTCTATCTAGAAGAACAAAGAATAATCCTGTGCTTATTGGTGAACCTGGTGTTGGGAAAACTGCTATTTCTGAAGGGTAAGAGCGCATTGTTTCACCTTGCACGTGTTAAAAAGTAAATAAAGCCCTATAAAATGCTGGTTTGAGATAAGTAGATTAACTTAGAAAGAAAAAAGAAAAAAGAAGTAGAAGATAGAAGTCACGTATAACTATGCATTTGGTCCTTCTGGAATATTGTTTGGTTAACCACTGTCTATTTAGCATTAAGTTTGATTGCCACTTCAGTATGTATCAAAAGGGAACACAAGCATTAATACTATTGAACTTTTAATCTCCTGGTAGATTGCATATTGGAGGCTGTGTTGCTTGTGTAGAATTTTTGTCAGTGTATGCTTTTGGCTTGGAAAGAAGGCTTGACTTATATTTTCATTTTTTTAACAACTTTAGTACTTATTTATACGATTTATTTTCATTTCATATTAACAGGCTTGCTCAAAGAATTGTTCAAGGTGATGTACCTCAAGCTTTGATGAATAGACGGGTATGTAAATGACTTTTTCCTCCCTCTTTCCCTCACACACACACACGCACGCACATAGTTCTTTTAGATGGGAGAGGAAGCTGGTGGTTTTCTCATGGTTTTGTGATTAAATTTGTTATAGGTATATTAGGGTATTCTTAAGGATATGAGAGGGGTATATTTGTAATTAGCTAGGGAGTTTGTTACGGAATTTGGTTATGAATAGAGGGAAGGGGACGAGGAGGATTGGCAATATTTTAGCGAATGGATTAGGGTACAAGAGAGATTTTAAGTGAGGAAGGGAAGGATTTGAGAGAGATTTCAAGAGAGGAAGAGTAAGTACCTCGAACACTTGGTGGTGGAGGTAGTGGAGAAACAATGATTTTGACGAAGATGGATTCCCATTTTGATAATAGATAGTAGAAAGACAATCAAGAATGGAGACAAGGATGGATCTGCTCTTGGAGACCAAGAGAAGAGACGGAGACATCAAGGCTTGAAGGATCATTATGTAGGGGAGGGTTGGCAATATAAAAGTGATGGACACAAATGAACAAGGGAAAGAGCGTGGAAGAGGTTGATTATGTGCAAAAAAAATGGCTGAGTCAATACAAGAGAAACACTGCAAGTAGTATGGAAAAAGAAGGGAAATCTCCAACGGGGGGCCATTACTAATTTACTTGCGACAACTATATGTGCCACCAGAGATGAATCCCTAAGGAGGGTGCTGACATAAAATTCATGCACTGATGCGTATGCAATCGGTTAGTCACAGAAATGAGCAAATTCCACCGAGAACGAATTGGAAGAAGCAGATTCCACCATAGAGCATGGAAGTGGTGAATTTGTCAACAGGCAGATCACCGTCTAGTGTTCTGCTGGAAGTCGAATACCAATGCATGAGTGCCCAGTGTGCCGAAGTTAGGATTTCCATGGTAAATATCACCAATCATTATGACTTTGAAGGCTGAAAATGAAAATGTGGAAGAAACATTGATGCGAAGGTAGGAAAAAGGCATCGGAGAGATAGGAGTAGAAAGTTTGGAAGAAAATGGAAATAGGAGAAGAAATGTACATAAAGAAGGTATTGACCAGCGAGATCACATTGGCACCAATGCAGGGATCACATTGGCACCAATGCAGGTTGTGTGGAGATGGGTGTGTGGGAATGAATTTTTTTTATTTGTTTTTCATGTAGATTGTGAGAGAAAAGAAGGTTTTGGAATGAAGTTGGGTTTTAGACTTTGTGGACTGAGGATGAATAAACTTGTTGAAGCCCATGTGTTTTCAAAGAAAGAAAAGCCAAAGAAATTCGTTGAGGTCCATGTATTTTTTAAAAGCAGAAAATTTGATGGTTTTATAAGATGGGTCTTAGGTTGGACAGTCCTTTGTTTAAAACCTGAGACGTGATCCAAGAAGGGTGTAGGCTCTCGGGAAGACACCAACCCTAGTGGCAATTGTGTTTTACCTTGCTAAAAAAACATTAGGAGGAAAGAGTTTCATAAATAGAAGAAATACCCAATTACAAATAAAGAAAGAATAAAATAATTACAAATAAGGAAAGAATAAAATACAACAAATATAACGCAATGAGTACAATATAAAATTTCACAATAAAGGAAATAATCAACACTCCCCTTCAAGCTGGTTTGAAGATATCATTCATAGCCAGCTTGTCAATCAACTTGTTGAATTACCATTTTGGAAGACCTTTGATTAACACATTTGTGTTTGCTCTACTGTCGGGAGAAAGGGAATACATATTATTCCTGCATCAATCTTTTCCTTTATTAAATGTTTATCAACTTCAATATGTTTGGTCCTATCATGAAGGACTGGATTGTGAGCAATGGAAATTGTTGACTTGTTATCACAATAGATGCATATGGGCATTGTTTGAGAGAAGTTCAATTCTTCTAATAGTCTTCTTATCCATGTCCTCACAAATACCATGGGCTAATGTCCTAAATTCTGCTTCAACACTACTTCTTGCAATCACACTTTGTTTTGTACTTCGCCAAGTAACCAGATTTCCTCCAACAAAAGAGCAATACCCCGAAGTAGATCTTTTATCAGTCGTGCTTCCTGCCTAATCAGCATCAGTGTAAACCTCAATGTTTAGGTGGTCATGCTTCGTGAATAATATACCTTTTCCTGGAGTACCTTTCAAATATCTCAAAATTCTATAAACTGCTTCAAAGTGAACTGACCCGGGAGCATGTATGAACTGACTTACTACACTAACTGCGAAAGCAATGTCAGGACGTGTGTGAGAGAGGTATATGCGTCTCCCTACATGTCTCTGGTACTTTTCCTTTTCTTTTACTTCTTTTTCAGTTGTAGCAACCAATTTTAAATTTTGCTCAATAGGAGTTTCTGCTATCTTGCAACCAAGTAAACCTGTCTCATTCAGTAGGTCAAGAATATACTTCCTCTGGTTGACAAGAATGCCATTTTTAGATCTGGCAAACTCCATTTCTAGGAAATACTTTAAGGTTCTCAAGTCCTTGATTTGAAAATCATTAGCAAGGTTTTTCTTCAAGATATTCAGTCTTGTCTCATCATTACCTGTAGGAATGATATCAACAACATACACTATCAAAGTGACCAACTTACCACTTCCAGTATGTTTATAGAACTTAGTATGATCAGCTTGACTTTGACTGAATCCATAGCTTGTGACTGCCTTTCCAAACCATTCAAATCATGCTCTGGGAGATTGTTTAAGCCCATATTATGATTTCTTTAACTTGCACATTTTGTTAATCCCGAGATCCACCTCAAAACCAGGTGGCAAGTCCATAAAAACCTCTTCTTCAAGATTCCCATTGAGAAAGACATTCTTCACAGCAAGTTGATAAAGAGGCCAATCAAAATTAACTGCCACAGACAACAATCTAATAGTATTAATTTAGCTACTGGAGCAAATGTTTCTGATAATCAATGCCATAGGTCTGAGTGAACCCCTTGGCAACCAATCTGGCCTTGTACCTTTCAATACTACCATCAGCTTTACATTTTACATTGAACACCCATTTGCATCCCACTGTCTTCTTATCTTTTGGTAGTTCGACTATGTCCCATGTGCAATTTTGTTTCAGTGCATTAAACTTTTCCATCACTGCTAATTTCCAATTCAAATTATTTAGGGCTTCCTATATATTCCTTGGAACAAATAAGTTGGTTATTTTGGATGTGAAGGACAGTTGGACAATCTATGATAAGAAAGATAGATTTTAATGGGATATTTTGTGCATTTATGAGTACCTTTCCTATGGGCAATTGGAATATCAAGATCAGAGATATCAAGTAAAGGATTAGAAGGAGATGAAGAACTAGGAGAAATAGGAGTAGAGTGTCTAATACCTGGATCTTCAGGATCATTCATCGGAGTATTTGATTGGTCATGTGATAATGTCAATTGTCTGATTTCGGACTCTTTAAGTCAAGTTTCTTCAAGTATAAACCTGAAGTTCAGGATTTCGACTTGTAGAGTCATTTTGTAGTTTCTCCCCCTGAAGAAGAACTCTCCATACTTGGTATCGAAGGACTAGAGCTCATATTTGCAGGACCACTGATGTTTGGGAGAGATAAAGTATCCCAAAAATTATCTTCAAGGTTAGATAACTCCCCCTCAAGAAAATTTGGGCCAAAACAAGGTTGATTTTCCAAAAAAGACACATCCATACTCTCAAAATACTTGTGGGTCAAAGGATCAAAACATTCGTAAGCTTTCTTTTGAGAAACATAGCCTACAAAAATGCATTTGGTGGCTCGAGGATCAAGCTTAATTCGAGAAAGAGGAGAAGTATGGACATAAGCAGTACACTCAAACAATTTAATTGGTAAATCAGAAGACAACCAATTATTAGGAAAAAACTCATTGAAGTGATTAAAAGGAGTTTTAAAATTCAAAACCTTAGACGACATTCGGTTGATTAGATATGCAGTTGTAAGAACGGCATCGCCCCACAAATATTTTGGAACATTCACAGAGAACATAAGGGCACAAGCAACTTCAAGTAAGTGTCTATTCTTTCGCTCAGCAATGCCATTCTGCTGAGGCGTGTCACGACACGTAGCTGGATGAAAAATGCCCTTTTCTTGCAAAAAAAAAATTGGTTAAATGTTCATTGAAATATTCAATGCCGTTATCAGAGTGAAGAACTCAAATTTTAGTTTGAAATTGAGTCTATCATATTGTAAAACTGAATAAAAACTTCTTTTACCATTGACATTTTTGTTAACAAATATAGCCAAGTTAAACGAATGTGGTCATCTATAAAGATAACAAACCAACGCTTACTACTGAGTTAAGACTATGGACGGACCCCAAATATCAGTATGAATTAAGGAAAAAGGTGATGAAGCCTTGTACGGTTTAGGCAAATAGGTGGATCGATGATGTTTGGCAAAAATGCAACTTTCACATCGAAAAACTGAACAATCAAATCCTTTAAATAAATCGGGAAACAGATACTTTAAATAATTTGGATGCCTTAATCTACGATGCCAAAGCATGATAGTTTCTTTAACAGAAGGATAACAAATACTACTCAAGCCTTGAACTTTTTTATGAAAACTTCATCAAAGTAATAGAGACCATCAATCATCCTAGCACATCTAATTGTCCCCCCGATTCCTGATCCTGAAAGATACAATGAGTTTCACAAAAGATAACATGACAGTTAGCATCCTTAGAGAGTTTACTAACAGACAACAAGTTACAAGCTAATTTTGGAACATGAAGGACAGAACGTAGTATAAGTTTTGTAAAAAGAACAATTCATTTTCTTGCAATAAAGGTGAAGCTGCCATCGGCAATGCGAATTTTTCATTGCAATATATAGGAGAATATGATTCAAATAAACAAGAGGAACTGGTCATATGATCAGAAGCTCCAGAGTCTATAATCCATGGAGATGAATTACTGCATGAGAATGTCTTAGGATAATTATCTATTTGAGTCAAGGGAACACATGAATTATTAGATGACAAATTGGTAGGTAGCAATTTTAGGGTTTGATGAATTTGCTGTTGTAACAGGGTAGTAATTAATAATGGGAAATAGTAAATCTACCAAACCAAGTAAGCCGAACCAAACCAGAATTGTTGAACCAACAATGAGTAGTGAACCGAACCAGTGAACAACCCCAAATAGTGAACCAAACCAAGTAATGAGCCGAACTAACTAAGTCGACCAAGCTGAAAAAAAATCAGACCAGACCCGTTGAAACAAAACCGAACTAGTTTACACTGATTTTATATGGCTTCTACGAACACGAAACAACAGAACTCCACGATGCAAACTCATGAAGAGGAACGTTAAACAAAGAAGAGGGGGTTAGCCGATTCCGTTGAGATTAAGAGGATTCCACCGATGGTTCCATTGGAACAATCACCATTCACTGGATCAATAAAGGTGCGCAAACTCTTCTGAGGTACGCAAGCTCTTCCTAAGGTGGGGTTGAAGCTGCAACTCTTAAAAACAAAATCCAAAAGACAGCGACGATGTGATGGCGTCGTGCAACTATGGCTTGCCTCGTCGGTTTGTACTTGTTTAAGCTAGATCAGAATCGCCAACTTGAGAAGATGACCTGCGATTGGAAGTAAGGTGTGCTATTTAAAACAACAGCTAGGGTTTCGACAATGATAGGCTAGGATTCTGGCTATGGCGGCTAGGTTTTTAGGATTTTAGACATAGCTATGATTTTCCAGTTCTGATACCATGCTAAAAAAACATTATTTTTTCTCTAATTAATCTTAGGAGGAAAGAGTTTCTTAAATAGAAGAAATACCCAATTACAAATAAAGAAAGAATAAAATAATTACAAATAAGGAAAGAATAAAATACAGTAAATATAACACATAAGTACAATATAAAATTTCACGTAGGAAATAATCAACCTACCCAATATTCATGCTGCTGACCTTCTCCACCGGGCAAGCTCATGACTGGCCGAAACTACCATCTGCCATCATTTGCCAACCGTCTTCCGCCACTGCTCACCATGTAATCACTGACCAGGTCTATTTTTGGGCTGGGATTATTTGATTGTTAAAAAAAAAAAAAAAAAAAAAAGAAGTGTTTTAGGGTTGGATAATGATAGGAGTGCTATTAGGGTATTGTAAATATTAGAGGGGTATATTAGTTATTAGCTAGGGAGCTTGTTATGGAATTTGGTTATAAAATAAATGGAAGGGAAACGAGGAGGATAGACAATATTTTGGTGAGTGATTTAGTGCCTGAGAGATCAATCTCTCAAGTTAGGGAGGGTCCAAGTACCTCGAACATTGGCTTATCTTGTAGTTTGGTTATCTTTTGTCTTTTTATACGTTGGGGTTCTGTAGCTTTGTTCCTCCACCCCTTTCTCCCAGGGAGGCGTCTTTAGGACTCACTGTTTGTCACAATCTTTATAACGTGCTTTCTTCTTGTAGTTAATATCTCTTGACATGGGTGCTCTAATTGCTGGAGCAAAATATCGTGGAGAATTTGAGGATAGGCTCAAGGCTGTACTGAAGGAAGTTACAGAATCAGATGGCCAGATTATCTTATTCATTGATGAAATTCACACTGTAGTTGGAGCAGGTAGAGTATACAAACTTGAATTTGGAAAACTGTAGCTTATTATGGGTCGTGGGTTATTGGCGGCGGTTCCCCAGTATGGTGGGAACTCTTGTTTGCATTGTGTTCTTAACTTAATAAACTACTGGTGTCTCTTTAGGTGCTACAAACGGTGCAATGGATGCTGGCAATCTATTGAAGCCTATGCTTGGTAGGGGTGAGCTGCGGTGTATTGGTGCCACAACGTTGGACGAGTATCGAAAGTACATTGAAAAGGATCCAGCACTGGAGCGCCGATTCCAGCAGGTTTATGTTGATCAACCAACTGTGGAAGATACCATTTCTATCCTCCGTGGACTTCGTGAAAGATATGAGTTGCATCATGGAGTCCGCATATCCGACAGTGCTCTTGTAGAAGCTGCAATTCTGTCAGACCGGTATATTAGTGGACGATTTCTACCTGACAAAGGTAAACATACTTATGAGGAATGGAATAATCTTATATTGTTGTAAGTATGTTTTATTGTAATGAAAAAATTTTAGTGGAAAGATTGTGGATGTATGTCATGGGTGCTAATGGTTATTTCGAAATACAGCCATTGACCTTGTTGATGAAGCTGCTGCTAAGCTGAAAATGGAAATTACCTCGAAACCTACTGCTCTTGATGAGATCAATAGAGCCGTACTGAAGCTCGAGATGGAGAGACTTTCGCTAACAAACGATACAGACAGGGCTTCTAGAGATAGGTTGAGTCGCCTTGAAGCCGAGTTGTCTCTTCTAAAGGAGAAGCAAGCCCAGCTGACTGAGCAATGGGAGCACGAAAAGTCCGTCATGACTCGTCTTCAGTCGATCAAAGAGGAGGTATGTTGTTTAAAGACAATAGAGAAAGTTAATTGGTTAAAGTTCCACCTCTACATTTAAAGTAAGTTTCTATGTGGTAAATATAATTTGACATAATCAGGCTGCAGCGGCAACATTCTATTCCTAGAACTGTTCAATTTGGATTTTCATCTGCTCGGTAATTATACGATTTTTGTTGCAGATCGATCGGGTAAACTTGGAGATCCAGCAAGCTGAAAGAGAGTATGATCTTAATCGAGCAGCCGAATTGAAGTATGGAAGCTTAAATTCCTTGCAGCGGCAGCTTGCAGATGCAGAAAAGGAGCTAGATGAGTATATGAATTCTGGAAAGTCCATGTTGAGAGAAGAAGTGACTGGAAGCGATATTGCTGAAATAGTCAGCAAGTGGACCGGGATCCCTGTATCTAAGCTTCAACAATCTGAGAGGGAAAAGCTTCTACATTTGGAGGAAGAACTTCATAAACGTGTTGTGGGTCAAGACCCTGCAGTTAAATCAGTTGCCGATGCCATTCAAAGATCTCGAGCTGGTCTTTCTGATCCAAACCGTCCTATTGCTAGTTTCATGTTCATGGGTCCGACTGGCGTTGGGAAAACAGAACTAGCTAAGGCCCTTGCTTCCTATTTATTTAACACAGAGGAGGCCCTTGTGCGAATTGATATGAGTGAATACATGGAAAAGCACGCAGTTTCAAGACTGATTGGAGCTCCACCTGGTTATGTAGGTTACGAGGAGGGGGGGCAGTTAACGGAGACTGTTCGCCGAAGGCCTTATGCAGTCATTCTGTTTGATGAGATAGAGAAGGCTCATTCTGATGTGTTCAATGTGTTCCTTCAGATTTTGGACGACGGGCGGGTAACCGACTCGCAAGGTCGGACCGTGAGCTTTACTAACACAGTTATCATCATGACCTCAAATGTGGGTTCACAGTATATTCTCAACACTGATGATGATACACTATCAAAGGAAACGGCATATGAAACCATAAAACGACGGGTTCTGGAAGCTGCAAGATCGATTTTTCGTCCAGAGTTCATGAACAGAGTTGATGAGTACATCGTTTTCCAACCTCTGGATCGTGATCAGATCAGCAGTATTGTTCGGTTACAGGTAATTCTCCATGCTGATAATGCCTTTACCTTCGCTTCCCCCTCCCCTTGAGTGTTGAAACAATCATTTCACGTCTCTCCGTTTCAGTTTGTGTTATTTTCTCATGTATTAACAACATCTACACTTTCGTAAGCAGTTGCAACGGGTTCAAAAGAGAGTTGCGGACAAGAAGATGAAGATAGAGGTGAGCGATGCAGCAATTCAGCTTCTTGGAAGTCTCGGGTATGACCCAAACTATGGGGCTAGGCCGGTGAAGCGTGTAATACAGCAGAACGTGGAGAATGAAATTGCAAAGGGTATATTGAAAGGAGAATTCAAGGATGAAGACACAATTTTAATAGACACAGAAGTATCAGCATTCTCTAACGGCCAACTTCCGCAGCAAAAACTCGTATTCAAAAGAGTGGAAAACAAAGTTACTGAGAATCCTAATGCAGATAGAGAAGCGTCTGGTCAGATTCTATGAAACAGATGCCTTTCTATTCACACATTTTGTCGGTAGCTCTGTTCTTAGTAAATATCCATAGCTAGATAATTTGTTTTTCTTCTTCGTATACAGTTCAAGAAATCAATCTTCATGTAAGAAGTTGGTTTTCAAAATATACGTGGTTATTTTCTGCCTTCTGAGATGCAAAATTAAATTAGTTTATCTTAAATCTAATTTAGGGTATGTTTGGATTCACTTATAAACAAAAAAAAAAAAAAAAAAAGTCATTTTTATTAAAATGCTTTTGATAAAAATTGTTTAAAATGGAAAGTGTTTCAAAAGTTATTTTGGTTGTTTTGACAATCAGTTTAATATTTTTTAAATGACTTATTTTTAAAATTATACTTGAAAAATTAAATCAAATATATTTTTATTTAGTATAAATATTGTGACAATAGATGTTCATACTTAGTATCTATCATATATCATATTTTCATTTTTCAAAGTTTTGTTTGTGTTTTAACATTATTATATAGTGTTCATGTAATCCATCACTTAAAATAGAAAATTTAGAAAATTTTATATTTAGTTAATTTAATTTATTTTTATTTATATATTACGTTTAATTTATTTTAATATTAATTTATTTTATTATTATATTATATTATATTTATTTTAATATCATATTTTATTGGTATTTGTGCTCCGGTTTTACTCCTCAAGTTCACAACACATTATCAGTACGGTTTTTTTTTTTTTTTAGTTTTTTTAAAAGGTAGGTTTTGAAGGTATGTTGGTTTTTTCTCTTTATTATAATTAATAAATTAAATGTTATTTTACATATTTGATATATATTAAATTTCTAATGTAAATATAATATTTTGTAATAGTGNTTCTCTTTATTATAATTAATAAATTAAATGTTATTTTACATATTTGATATATATTAAATTTCTAATGTAAATATAATATTTTGTAATAGTGTTACTATGAAAAATATTAAAAAAATTAGAATTTATAGCATTTGTATTGGTAATAATTATTTGTCATTAGTGTTTCATGTTAAAATACAGCTTGATGTTATAAAAATGTGATCATCAAAAAATAATTTTTCTTTCTAAAACTCATAGTACATGGATGTACTTGAGGCTCTAAAATTTTAAATCAATATGTTAAAGAAAATATTTTTCTACATTTCAAATATATTCTTGCAGTAGCAATATCGAGAGAGGTTTTAATTAGTATTTTGAACTAATTTCATGTCTCATAGTGGCCGAAGAAAATAACTAGTTATGAAAAATCATGAATTTTGATCAACTGGAACTACACAATCCCTTAAAGCAAATGTTGTGAATGTTAATAATTGTAGTTGAGGTCGTAGTCACAGCCAAGGTCGTGACCATAGTAGAGGAAGAAATGATTATTATTTTCGTGGTGGTTATTTTAATCATTCAGATTTTAAATGAACTACACAAAATGATGTCACAAAGGAGACACACCACAAGATAAGAGTTCAAAAAGTATTGAAAATAAATGCTTTCGATGCAGAATGATTGGACATTGGTCACGTATCCCTCATACGTTAAAACACTTAGTTGATCTTTAACAAGCATTCCGGAAGGAAAAAGGAAAAAAAATATGGAAGCAAATTTTGCATATCAGGATAATGACATATTTGACACATCCCATATGAAAAATTTGAATGTGATGAACTTCTTTGAATCTCCGGAAGAGAAAATTAATTCAAATTTGATGGACTTCTTTGAATCTCCGGAAGAGAAAATCACAAAATTGATGGAACATTAAGTGTTTTCTTTAACTTTGTAGATTTAATATTTTTTTTTATTTATCTCCATGTTTTTTTCTTCTCTTAGTAGATGTTAACCTTTGTATATTCTAAATGTTTTTTTTATTGTAATTATTTTTTTAATGAAGAAACCTAAATCATTTTCATATGTTGTGTGACTAAAAAAATGAGTAAAGAAGATCTATGTCTGACAGACACTGCAACTACATATACAATATTTACCAGTAGAAAATATTCTTCTAAACTGACAATGTTGGAAGCAAAAGTCAATACATTATTAGGTTTTGCAAACCTAATTGAAGGATTTGGAAAAACTTTCTTTACAAGGAGATTCAAAGGACTTCTTGAATCTTCTGAAGAGAAAATCGATAAAATTGATGGAACATCAAGTGTTCCCTTTAACTTTGTAGATTTAATGTTTTTTTTTATTCAATCTCCATGTTTTTTTCTTCTCTTAATAGATGTCAACCTTTGTATATTCTAAATGTTTTTTTTTAATTGTAATTATTTTCTTTTAGTGAAGAAATCTAAATCATTTTCATATGCTAAGTGACTAAAAAATGAGTAAAGAAGATCTATGTTTGACAAACAATGCAACTACACATAATATATTTACAAGTAGAAAATATTTTTCTAAATTGACAATGTTGGAAGTCAATACAATATTAGGTTCTACAGACCTAATTGAAGGATTTAGACTAGCAAATATTATATTTCCTAGAGGAACAAAATTTACAATTGGCAATGCATTGTTCTCTAGTCAATCAAAGAGAAATCTACTTAGTTTTAAAGATATACGTTGCAATGATCATTATATTGAGACTGATAGAAAGAATAACATAGAGTATCTTTATATTATTGTTAGGTCGTTAAAGGATGTATATTTTTTATGTTAATTCTTCCAAAATAGTGTTAATTATTTGCTTTAATTGCTAATTTTGTAAGTAAAACGGTCCCCAAGGTGTTTATGAGTCATTAAGAGAAACTTGTGCCAAAAGGATAAAAATATTAACCAAGAAAATCAAAAAATTGAAGAAAATCGAGTAATTGTAAATGCCATTGAGTATCATCGCGTATCATTGAGTAAAAAGCCACAGAGTAATGCATCGAGTAAATACCCAGAATGCCATCGAGTATAATCAAGCATCGAGTAATTGATTAAATTTTCATTGAGTATAATTGAGAAAGGGTCATCGACCATCGAATAATTACCAAAAAGACCATCGAGTAAATGCTATCGAGTAATCGAGCATCGAGTATCGAGTAAAGGATCATCGTGCATCGAGTATCGAGTTAAAGACAAAACGCTCACTTTTTGCTGCAAAAACTCGATGCGTTCCAACGCTTCTCACAATGTTGCAATGCTCCGGATTTTGACGCGATTCATCCCGCGCACCTTGCACAACCAAGCGTCAGCGCAACGTTGCAACATTAGCCCAACGCTTCTTGGCTTTTCTACGATTCAGCGTTGCAATGCTTGTCTTGACGTCGCGAAGCTACCCTGCAATTATAAATAGTTTTCTTTCATTTTTGCTGAAAGGGGGAGGGAGCACGATTTCGATGGAGGCTGGAATTTCTCTCTGCATCAATTAGTCTCTATGGTAATTTTGTTTCCTACCTAGGTTAGATTTTGATTTCTTTTTGAATTTTAATCAATAATTTATATTTCTTCATGAATTTGTCTATGGATTTGTGAAGTAATTCAATCTTGTTTCTATTTCAAGAGCTCTTGCGAATTCTTTTGAGTTTTCTACTTTTCTTTATGTTGGAATACAGAAACAAGTAGCGGAAGAAAACAGGATCATTAAGCATTCTAATTCTATAATTTTGACATCAAAATAAGCATGTTCATAAGTAATTAAGAATGTTTCAACACATACCTTTAAAGATCCTCCAATGCAAGTTGCTCCTCACAAATCCTCAACTCCAAATCTTCAGTGAACCACCAAGAGATCTTCTCTACTATTCTCAACCTTGAATTCGAGTCGTAGAACTCACAAATGGAGTGAACTTGTGAAGGAAATAGAATGAGTTTTAGGTGAGGAAGAAGAACTCAGTCGGAACAAAATTTTTTAGCAACTTTAGCCCTCAATTCTGCCAAATTGGAGTGTAAATTCTTCAACTACATGCAAGCATTGTTGAATTAAGTCAAAGACACCTCTAGCTTGAAAATTGAGTGGGATAGATGTGTGACTTGTAGAGTTCCACCTACTTGGTTGAAACATTGAATTCCAATTTTCAAATACAATTTGAAAGTTAATTTCAATTAATTCTAAAATTAATTAAAATTTTAGTATTCAATTTCTCAAATTTAATTATATTTGAAAAATAATTTGATTTAACTAAATAAAAAAATTTAATTAATTAAATAATAATTTAACATCAAATATTCAATTAATCATACCTAATTTTAAACATGAATCCTATTCATGTAATTAAAATTTAAATCAATATTTAAATATTATAAACTCTCCAATTTCGTTTAATTTCAATAAACATTAATTAATTATATCAAATATAATTATATAAACCCTAATTTGAATTTGAACTATTCAAATTCACCCTAAATTCAATTTGAAAACTTCAAACTGATATTATTCCAAATTCAGTCAATTTCCTAATTCAAGGTGTTCATGTTTTACGAGCTAGTAGAGAGACCTTATAAACCTACAGATCATGAGCTCCAATGATTTGAGATTAATTGGCTAAAACTCTTTAGACCGAATTAATCAATATTTGTTAACTATCGAGTCACACCACATAGTTCGATAGTTGCACTATTCTCATTGTAGAAATATTTGTGTCCACTTGATTTAACCATAATCAGTAAGTCGACCCTTCACAGGTTGTTTGTAATAGCGGCTGGTCAAATGTTGTTTTACCCCAAAAATTACGTTTTAGTCCTTAAGTTCCATTGATTCTCTAATGAACAATTGGTTTGTGATTCAATCACTAAATCAGATCCTTCTTGGGCCAATGAGAGGGTGGGCCCCTTGTTCAAGATTTGGATTTAGCACTTAAAAGAACAATCTTCCTACTATCCCTAAATTGGGTATGTGTGAGTTCCATTTTACAGAACTATGTCCCCAGCTATCTATCCAATCTTATCCCCAAAATGAGAAGCCTATTGAGCAGTGATGTTGGACTACTATCACCTATGCAGATCAAAGAATAATCTCAAATAAATAGGAGTTCATAGTTAGCTCAGGATTAAGATCGAGTTACCTAGATCATCTAAACGAAATAGTCAATCTTAAATAGTAAACAACATTATAAAGGAAGAGTGACTTATTTCTTGGTCCGATCTTACGCAAACTCATTACATACGATGCCCCCACTCCTCCTGTCAATACATGAACAAATTAGGATCACTTCATTTGTAGCATCTTACAACAAATTGTAACGACTATAGAGTGGGTAGCATCCAATGGTGTTACCAGAATAAGGACTCAACCTTACTTGTATACTATAGATCATTTTGAATATTTACTCGAACCCGATTCTCTTTTATTTCTCCACATAAAGTTCAAGTATTCATATAATAGCTATGGATCTAGTTTATTGGATTTAGTCCTTACAAGTGCAATTTACAAATTCAATAACTTTATTGGAGAAATGTTAAAGTTATCTTTATTGATAATATAAAGTGTTTAACTCTACAAACTCTGAGTTTTAGGACATACAACCCAACAAACTCCCACTTTGACTAAAACTCCAGTGGATAAATGTTGAGTTTAACAAGAGAAAACAAAAAGAATAAATACAATAAACTAGGGCATCTGATACCCATTATTTCTTCCACTTGCCCTAGTTCTATCTATTTCGCAGTCCTAGTCTCACTAGGTGACTCTCAAACACTTTAGCTGAGAGGGCCTTTGTAAATGGTTCAACTAAGTTGTCTTGTGAGGCTATCTGTGTGATAATCACGTCTCCTCTGTGTACAATCTCCCTGATGAGACGGTACTTTCGTTCGATGTGCTTTCCATGTTTATGGCTTTTAGGTTCCTTTGAGTTTGCAACTGCTCCACTGTTATCACAATATAAAGTGACCAGCAAATGCATATTTGGAACTACTTCCAAATCATTCAGGAACTTTCTAAGCCATACTGTTCTTTATCCACATCATGGAGTCATCAATACAGCTTTGCTTGATACTTCTCCACACTACTTCTTCTCCATTCAAAGTGAATACTAACCCCGAAGTTGATTTTCTTGAATCAATATTGGTCTGAAAGTCAAAATCAGTGTATCCAGTAAGGATCAGATCCTTAGCACCATACACAAGCATATAATTCCTCATTCTCCAAAGGTACTTGAGGATGTTCTTAACGAAAATCCAATGATCATATCCAGAATTGGACTGAAATCTGCTAACAAATGCATAGCATATGTTAGGATGAGTACACAACATGACATACATTAAGCTCCCTACTACTGATGCATATGGAATTCGTTTTATAACCTCAACTTCTTAAGGTTTCTTAGGACTTTGTTCCTTAGCCAGATGAAATCCATGTCCTAAAGGCAACAATCCTACCTTGGAATTTTGCATTTTATATCGAGACAACATCTTGTCTATATAAGATGCCTGAGATAATGTTAAAGTTTTATTCTTTCGGTTCCAAACTATTTGGATGCTAAGAACATATTATGCTTCACCTAAATCTTTCATTTGAAATTGCATAGTAAGCCATCTCTTGACGGCCATAAAATCTACTTCATCTCCTATGAGTAGAATATCATCAACATACAGAACTAGAAAAGCGACAGTTTTGTTAACGATTTTCTTGGAAACACAAGGTTCGTCAACATTTTGTTCAAAGCCATAAAATTTAATCGCAATATCAAATCTTATATTCTAGGATCGAGACGCTTGTTTCAATCCATAAATGGACCGATTAAGCTTGCAAATCTTTTACTCTTGACTTCGTTCAATAAATCATTCTAGTTGAGACATATAGATACTCTCCTCAAGATAGCCATTTAGGAAGGCTGTCTTGACATCAATTTGCCAGATTTCATAATCAACATGCAGTTATGGACAAAAACATTCTAATCGACTTTATTATGGCAACCGGAGAGAAGGTTTCTTCATAGTCCACTCACTCTCTTTGGGTAAATCCTTTTGTCATAAGTCTAGCTTTGTAGGTCTGTACTTGTCCAGCTTTGTGAACCCCGAATCATAATTTCTCTACTTGAGTATATTCCCTACTAAGACTAGTGTGGTGAGTAGGTTGATATAGAAACTGGTGTGTAATGGTAGAGAAAAGAGTGGAGATTTGAAGAAAAGAGGATATTTGGAAGCTTGACTTTTGGGGAAAATTTTGGAAATTTGGCTAAGATAGAATTTTGTGTGGGATGCGTTGGAAAGGACCAATGGGTTGGAAGGGTGTGTTGATGCGTTGGAAGGGTTGTTGGTGATGGCATGCAGCTGAAGGAAAAAAGATGAAGGTGATGCGTTGGAAGGCAGCCCATGCGTCGAGCAGGCCAAGCTCTGCCAAATGCCCAGCCATGCGTCGAGCAGCCTCGGCCAAACGACCCTACTATGCATCAGTGGCCACGCCTATGCGTTAAGTGCCTTGTCGAGCGGCCATGCCCATGCGTCGAAGCGCCTGCTGAGCATCAATGTGTCGCACACAGCCCATGCGGCCAAGCACGCCCATGCAGCCAAGCACGCCCATGCGGCCGAGCGAGCGAGCGATGGCTAGCCTATGCCGCACGCCCATGCATTGAGCGGCTAGCCTATGCAGCACGCTCATGCGTCGAGCGGCCAGCTTAATGCAGCACACCCATGCGTCGGTGGCCAGCACCATGCGCCCATGCCAAGCAAGCCGTGCGATGCTACCTAGTGAGCCATGCGTCGAGGGTGGACGGTCATTCTATGCATTGGTGATGGCTAAGTTGGATTGTGATGGTAGTGAATTGGCTTGCTATGCGTTGATAATAGCTATGCGTTGTTGTGGACTATGCGTTGATCATCCAAGAGCTGGACGCATATATAAGGATCAGATCACCTAGAAAACGTCATCAAACATGTGTCTTCTTGGGAGGAAGCCTTAAGCCTTAAGAATTTGAGGTGGTTGCATCTGAGGACATCACATTTGAGGCTCATGCGTTGGCTACATAGGAGGAAGACACTTAGTTTTGTGTTGATCAAAAAGATGTGTTGGTAGTGTGAGGGAGAAACATTTGGACATGTAGTTAAGTAAGAGGTGTCGACTTTGGAGAAGGTTTGAATGCCTATAAATAGGGCCAAAAGACTTCATTTGTAGATCACAATTCAAAAAGACAGTAAAAAGAGTGGGAAAGTTGAGTAAACATTGCGTTGAGAGCAAAATCCATGCATTGGTCATAGAATTTCAAAGAGGACGCATTAGACAGTGAAGTCTGGAAAACAGCATCAACTTGGGACGAGAAGTTTCCCAATTTACTCGTGAGTTGGAGTGATTCCTGCCACCTGAAAGCTCAAAAGTCTAGTTTTCAGGGTAGGGCTGCCGGAGAAAAAGCACAAAGGGATCGGGCTGGAAACGGAGAAGAAGACAGAAGGGTCAGGCTGTCAGATAAGCTTGGGCCAGTCTTAAATAGGTTTAGATTCCAACCAAACCACGAGAAGTTCTGAGCTAGAATTTTAGGGTAAGATTTCTGAGACAATTTAGAATATGTTTGTAGAAGAAAGTATCTCAAAAAAATGTATAGAACTATGAATAATTCGAGCTGTAAGTTGAATCTTAATTCTAGGGGTGAAAAAGGAGCCCGAGGTAGAAAAGGAACTACTAGAGTGAAAAGTTACTAAGTGATCGAGGTAAGTGACTAAAACATATGCTTAAAATGTTTGATTTACAATTTTTTACATAAAGCATGTTTTAAAGAAGATTATTCTCATGCCAGCTAGTTTTACAAAGTGATTTCCAAGCAAACCATGAGTTATGTTTTAAACGCATGCATGTGTGGGAAGTTTGTTGAAAAGCTATAAATGTGTTAAATATCCCCAGCATGCGTTAGTATCTTTAAAGTTATGTTTTTATATGTATTATATTTACATGTTTTAAAAAGAAAGTCATTTATGACTAGTTTTACTTAAAACGCGATACCGAAGGACATTTGAGAAGGTATCCGCCCAACTAGATCCCGAAGGATATTTGAGAAGGTATATATTGGTACTGAAGGACGTTTGAGAAGGTACCAAACCAACCAGATACTAAAGGACGTTTGAGAAGGTATCCTAGTAGCTCGATACTAAAGGACATTTGAGAAGGTATCTGAGCAGAATTACCTAAGGTATAACGGTACTTAGGATTGCCACGTGCACGTAGGTAGTTAGAGTCAGAGATTGAGCAAAAGGGTTCTCTCTTGACTATTAGCTGGTGTTGGGATTAGTTTTACCCACAGTGAGGTTACTTTCAACTGAGAAACAGTTTTACTGTTTTATGATTAAAATAACTTTATATGCTTTATGCTTGGAAAATGTTTATACTGCAGTACAAGGTACTGTAGAAGGCTTATATTTCAGTTAAACTCTTTATTGAGATTTTTGCATGAGAATCAATTATCTTTCTTAAGTCACTCACTGGGCTAAAAAGCTCACCCCATTTTCAAATGTTTTCCTTTCCCTTAGGTAGCGGTCAAATCCTCAGAAGATAAGCTCTGCATCTGCTCTGTCACTAAAAGGATAAAGATATTGTAACCCATCGGCTTAGGTGGTTACTGTAAATATTGTACACATGTTATGTTTTTGTTGTTCTAGGTACTAGGGTTTTTAGGCTTGGGACTTATGAATCTTGTGTTGTAATAACTCTAAATAAGTTATGCTTCTGAATCAATAAATTTTTGGCCTAAAGACATTTCGCTGTGTATGAGTTATATATTGGTATCAGAGTTATTCCGCAAGAGTTATTAAGTAGTAAGTGTCAACAAAAGGGTTGATAACTGCTACCAGTCGCGCCCTTTCCCAGGCTAAGAGGGTGGTTTGAGGCGGGGTGTGACAAGCTTGGTCTCGTTTTCTCTTATAGATCCACTTACAACCGGTGGCTTTTACCCCTTTTGGTTGATCTACAAGGTCCCAGACTGAATTAAAGTACATTGACTCCATTTCAAGGTCTATAGCTTTAATCCACTGGTTCTTATCCACATCTTCCATTGCTTGTTTAAAAGTTAATGGATCCTCTAAGTCATCATTGGGTATGATGACTTGAGTTTTAGTTAAACCCATGTACCAGTCAGACTATTACACAACCCTCCCACTACGCTGAGGCATTCTCAACTCTTGAGAAAGACGTGGAGTACCAGTTCCATCAACAACTATTGTTGATGAACCTGCTCGATCAACAACTCTTGTTGATGCATTTATGGTTTCTCTAGTCATTTCATCTATACTAGCCTACTGTGAGGTTGGTGATTTTTGATGTGGTCTTCCTCTAGGAAAGTTGCATTTGTCGATTCAAATACCTTATCTTCCTGAGGATCATAAAATGAACCATCTTTTGTCTCTTTAGGGTAACCTATAAATAGGCATACCTTTGGACGATTTCCAACTTCTTCGGATTTTGCAGCAATACATGTGCTGGGTATCCTTAGATTCTGGAGTGACATAAACTACCTTTACGTCCTCTCCATAGCTCGTAAGGTGTTTCTAAAACATTTTTCGAGGAAACCATGTTCAAAATATATATTGTAGTCTGAACTGCATAACCCCAAAAAGAATTTGATAACTGAGCATAACTCATCATAGAATGAACCATGTCTAACAAGGTTCTATTTCTTCTTTTTGCCACACCATTTGTTGAGGTGTGATAGATGCTATGAGTTGTGACTGGATTACATGTTTTATCAAATTATCCTGGAATTTTAAGTCTATTTACTCACCACCTCGACCTGATGAAAATGTTTTGAGCCTTTTACCTAATTAGTTCTCAACCTCAACCTTATATTCCTTGAACTTTTCAAGTGTATCGGACTTATGATCTATTAGGTAAATGTAGACATACCTTGAAAAATCATCGACGAAACTGATAAAATATTCATCTATTAAGTAAATGTAGACATACCTTGAAAAATCATCGACGAAACTGATAAAATATTCATACCCTTCTCTAACTTTAACATTCATCGGACCAATAAGGTTTGAATGTACTAGTTCCAAGGGTTCTTTGCCTCTGAGACCTTTTTCAGAAATCTTTTTTTAGTCATTTTAACCCCAAGACAAGATTCACACGACAGTAATGAACTGTCTTCTAACTGATTTAGATGATTGTTCTTTACCAATCTCTCAATCCAGTTGAGATGTATGTAACCAAATATCAAGTGCCAAAAATAGGTATTTGTTAAACTTTCCTTTTCTTATTTTGAGACTCAGCTATTTTAAACATCTCTACGTTCAAAACGTATTTTACCTCAGTCGGTTTTAACACGTACAAGTTATTTCCTAATTTTGCAGAACAAATATTAATATCTTTCCAAGTAAAGAACACTTCATTATTTTCAAAAGAAACTTGGTAATTTTGTTCCAGAAAACATGAGATGGATATTAAATTCCTTTTCATAGAAGGAATATAATAAACATTTTCAAGTAAAATGTACCTATCTCTTATAAATAACTTCATATCTCCCACTGCTTTAATTGAAAACAACCTCCATGGTCCCTACCTTAAAGTTCGCTACACCTTCTGTAAGTTATCTCCAGGAACTAGTTTCCTGAGAGAAAATACAGATATGATCATTAACACCTGAATCTATTATCGAGGATTTTAAATCTACATGGCATACTATATGAACATCCAAGATTTATTTAATTAGAACATACAATCACATGCATAAATAATTAAGCACAAACTAATATGGTTTAGTTTTGGCATTCTCAAGCAAACAAAGATCTAATTATTACAATAATAACCAAAACTGGCTCCAAAACACTTACGGACACTCGAGTTGCCTTGAACCGAACTCGAACCTCTTGAACAAGACCTTCAAAGATCAAAATTACGCTGAATCGATCAAAAAACCATCGAGTACTATTGAGCATCGAATATGCCCTCAAGCGTCGAGTATTCCATCGTGTACCATCGAGCATCGAGTATTTCACTAAATACCATCAAGTGTGCCATCTTGCATCGAGTATGACATTGAGTATCATCGAGCATCGAGTATTTCACTAAATACTATCGAGTATAAGCCATCGACAATCGAGTAAGGCATTGTGCATCGAGTATTCGTGTAATCAAGTAACATCGAGTATATCAGCGTGTGATAGCTCTCAAAAAGTGCTAATATTCCAAGCTTAATTTGGGCTCGTTAGTGTTTACGTGTTTATTTTCCTATTTTGTCAGTACCGAGCGATCAAGAGGTAGAATTAACCATTTGGTGAAAGGGTTAATTTAATGTAATTTGGAGCTAATTCGAACATTCGGATTTCGAAGAAGTTGAAAAGACCAAAATGCCATCGAGTAGATGGCCATCGAGTATCGAATTTCCTAGGACCGAGTAGCGAGTATCTAGCAGAAGTGGCAGTATTGCAACACTCACCAACAGTGTTGCAACGCTACGACACTTGACGGATAAGTCTGAGCGCATGCGCGAGTGAGCGTTGCAACCCTGCGATGGATTCCTATAAATACCTCTTCTCGACCCTAGGTCAAATATGTTAAATTTTGGGGGGTTTAGGTTGACTCTTGGAGCTGAAGCATGGTGGCCAAGAGTGTTGCTACGACACTTATAAGGTATGTTGGTTTTTTCTCTTTGTTATAATTAATAAATTAAATGTTATTTTACATATTTGATATATATTAAATTTCTATGTAAATATAATATTTTGTAATAGTGTTGCTACGAAAAATATTAAAAAATAGAATTTATAGCATTTGTATTAGTAATAATTATTTGTCATTAGTGCTTCATGCTAAAATACAGCTTGATGTTATAAAAATGTGATCATCAGAAAACAATTTTTCTTATTAAAATTCATCGTAAATGGATGTACTTGAGGCTTTAAAATTTTAAATCAATATGTTAAAGAAAAAGTTTTTCTACATTTCGAATATACTCTTGCATTAGCGATATTGACAGAGAGGTTTTAAAGTAGTATTCTGAACTAATTTATGTCTTATCTTCGCCGAAGAAAATAATTAGTTATTTATGAAAAATTATGAATTTTAACCAACTAGAACTACACAAGTGAATGCTACGAATGTTAATAATTATAGTCGAGGTCGTAATCGCTGAAGGTGTTCATATAACACATGCGGAAGCAATTTTAGATCGGAGGCACTTAACTACATCAATTTTAGAAAATGAAAGCATGTTGTCCAAATACCGTAAACAGAGAGCAGAATTTGTACCAACCTTTTTGGAGACCGATTCAGCAACTCCCTTTGATTCCTTTGCTCATGAACGGTGTGTGGACCATCTCTAGTGTCTTTCTTACTATTCTCCGGGCCAAGAACGACTTGTGGGAGTCTATAGAGATAGGGAATGGGAAGAGAATGCTTTAAGGTTCAAGCTTTAGAGAGATATATGAAGGTAGGTGAGTTTGAGACCAAATTCCAACAGCATAACAGTATGAAAATGGTTATGTTCAGCTCTCAATCTGATTCTACCTCTACTTATAGAGTGAATCCATGCATCAAGAAGCCTTAAGATGCAAGACACATGGTGGATATGCAAGCAATAGTGGATTCTAGGTGTTCATGTAACATTACATGCAAGAGTGCATGGATGAGTTGTTTTCTACTTTGAGTCACCATGCATAAGTGGGATTCCAACAAAATCCACTATCCTTGATCCAAAATCTGATTTTAGCTTGCATTTTAATTTTAATTTCAATTCTAAATTGAAATTAATTTTTGGTAATTAATTTGAATCTTTTCCGATTAATTTCATATGATTAATCCAATTATATATGAATCCTTATTCATGTATATAGTATTTAAAATACTTTTAAATACTTTATCTCTCATTTAATAATTTAATTCATAATTAAATTATTGTGTCAAACACAATTGATGATAATACCCTTTCCCGATTTTGAACGATTCAAAGTTTCCTATCTAATTGTTCTAGGATTTAATCTGATATGAGCTAGTAGGTGGACCTAATGGACCTACAGATCATGGGCTCCAACGATTCGAGGTTAACCGAACCAACATTCGTTAACTACCGGGACACTTCATTATAGCCCAGTAACTGCACTCCCTTCACCGTAGATNTGAAACTTTTCCAATTAATTTCATATGATTAATCCAATTAATCATTCTAGCCTTGTGCAATCCATTATATATGAATCCTTATTCATGTATATAGTATTTAAAATACTTTTAAATACTTTATCTCTCATTTAATAATTTAATTCATAATTAAATTATTTTGTCAAACACAATTGACGATAATACCCTTTCCTGATTTTGAACCATTCAAAGTTTCCTATCTAATTGTTCTAGGCTTTATTCCGATATGAGCTAGTAGGGGGACCTAATGGACCTACAGATCATGGGCTCCAACGATTTGAGATTAACCAACTAATCTCATTAATCAAGCTAACCAACATTCGTTAACTACCGGGACACTCCACTGTAGCCCAGTAACTGCATTCCCCTCATCGTAGATATATTTCCGTCCACTTGATATAACCATGTTCAGTAAGTTGATCCTTCACAGGTTGTTCGTAGCTATAGCCGAGTCAAATGTCCGTGTTACCCCTATAGTACTTCTTGTTCCTTAAGTTCCACTAATCCTTTAATGAAAAATCGGTTTGTGGTCCAACCATCAAACCTAAGTCCCTCTCGGGCCAAGGAGAGGGTGGGGCCCCTTGTTCAAGTCATGGAGTTAGTACTTAAGAGAACAACCTCTCTACTATCCCTGAAATGGGTAGGAGCGAATTCCATCTTGCGAGACTATATCCCTAGATATCTATCCGATCTTATCCCCAAAATGGTAGGCTTGTTGAGTCGGCGATGTCTGACCACTCTCACTCATGCAGATCAAAGGATAATCTCATATAAACAGGAGTTCATAGTTAGCTCAGGATTAAGATCGAGTTACCTAGGTCATCTTGTGAAATAGTCAGTTTCTTCAGTAAACTACATTATAAAGAGAAAGTGACTAATTTCACGGTTCTGTCTTATGCAAACTCATTGCATAGAACGCCCCCACTCACATGTCTCTACATGAACGATTTAGGATCTCATCGTTTGTACTTAATACAAAGTGGGCCGCGTCTATAGTGTCCCAAGGATAAGTTACCCAACCCTATCCTTATACTATAGACAGTTTTGGCTATATACTTGAACTTGATCCTATGATATGTCTCTACATATAGTTCAAGTATTCATGTTATAGCCAAGGATCTTAGTTTATTGGATTTAGTTTAGATATTCCCAACTTACATATTCAATAACATCTTTTACTGAATACCTCAATAACGTCTTTATTGGAAATAGAATATGTTTAACGATTTACAAACTACGAGTTTATAGGACATTAAACCCAACAAACTCCCACTTGGACTAGAAACTCTAGTGGGGTACAGGAAGTTAGGTGTGAGAGATAATATACATAAAGACAATAAACTAGGGCATCATCCATACCCTTACATTTCTCCCACTTGCGCTAGTCTATCAAAGCTCGTAGTCCTAGATTTACTAGGTGACCCTAAAAAACTTTAGCCGTGAGGGGTTTTGTAAACGGATCAACGATGTTGTGCTTCGAAGCAATTTGAATGACAATCACATCTCCTCATTGCACGACCTCCCTGATGAGATGATATTTGCACTCAATATGCTTTCCTCGCTTGTGACTTCGAGGTTCCTTAGAGTTTTCAACTGCTCCACTGTTATCACAATAGAGGGTGATAGGTAGTTGTATATTTGGAACGACTTCCAACTCTGTTAGGAATTTTCTTAGCCATACTGCCTCTTTTGCTACTTCGCAGGTGGCTACGTACTCTGCTTCCATGGTAGAGTCAGCAATGCAACCTTGCTTAATACTCCTCCATTTAGAGTGAACACAGATCCCGATGTTGATTTCCTTGAATCTATATCGGTCTGAAAATCTGATTCAGTGTATCCTATTAGGATCACATCCTTAGCACCATACACGAGCGAAAAATCCCTCATTCTCCTTAGATACTTGAGGATATTCTTAACGGTAGTCCAATGTGCATGTCCAGGATTGCACTGGTATCTGCTAACAATTCCTACGGCATAGTATATGTCGGATCTGGTACACAGCATGGCATACATTAAACTACCAACTACGGATGCATAGGGAATGCGTCTCATTTCCTCAACTTCTTGAGGTGTCTTAGGACTTTGTTCCTTTGACAGGTGAACCCAATGCCTAAAAGGTAATAACCCTTTCTTGGAGTTCTGCATCGAATATCGTACCAACATTTTGTCAATATATGATGCTTGAGACAGTGGTAGCGTTTTATTCTTTCTATTTTTAATGATTTGAATGCCTGGAACAAATTGAGCCTCACTCAAATCTTTCATTTGGAATTGAGTCGCTAGCCATTGTTTTACGTCAGACAGGAATCCTACATTATTCCCAATAAATAGGATATCATCTACATATAGAACTAGAAAAGCTACAGTAGATTTGACGATTTTTTTGTAAACACAAGGTTCGTCAATATTCTGTTCAAAGCCATACATTTTGATCACAGTGTCAAAACATATATGCCAGGATCTTGATGCTTGTTTTAACCCATAAATGGATCGTTTAAGTTTGCAAACTTTTTGCTCATCACCCTGGACTATGAATCCCTCTGGTTGAGCCATATAGATAGTATCTTCCATTCAAAAAGGCCGTCTTGACATCCATTTGCCATATTTCATAATCATAAAATGTGACAATAGATAAGAGTATTCTAATTGACTTAAACATGGCAACAGGGGAAAAGGTTTCTTCGAAATCCACTCCTTCCCGCTGGGTAAAACCCTTTGCCACAAGTTGAGCCTTAAAGGTTTGGACCTTACCGGCTTTGTCTCGTTTTCTTTTGTAGATCCATTTGCAACCAATAGGTTTTACCCTATCCGGCTGCTCTACAAGTTCCCAGACCGAATTAAAGTACATAGACTCCATTTCGAGATCCATGGCTTTAATCCACTGGTCGAATCTACATCATTCACTGTCTGATTAAAGGTTAATGGATCCTCTATACCGTCATCAGGTATGACGACTTGTGTTTCTGTTAAACCCAAGTAACGGTCAGGCTGATGAACAACCCTCCCACTACGTCGAGGCATTCTCAACTCTTGAGAAGGATGTGACTGACCAGATGTACTAGTTTTATCTACTACTTTAGTAGATGAACTAGCTCTATCTGTAGCATTTTTGGAAATTTCATT